>NC_133389.1:28677500-28862500 GCF_047511655.1 Castor canadensis | reverse complement strand
GCTTGGGTCGAGTGCGGCGCGCCCGCCGACGCCCCGTGCAGCTTGGCCAGGCTCTCTGCGTCGTCCTTACCGCCCACGGGCCTGAAGGCGCTCGAATGGTGGTAGCTGCTACTGCCGGCCTTGCGCCCCTCCAGCAAGTGCGGGTGGTGGGGCGCGGGCACCCGGGCGCCGGCGGGGCCAGCTCCGGTGGACGAAACCCCTGCCCCAGACGTCGCGCCAGGGTCTGCAGGCGGCGTGGAACCCGCGCTGCAGTCCCCCCCGCTGCCGCCCGGGGGCGACTCGAAGAGCGTGTCACGAGCGCCCGCGCCCCCGGCAGGTGGTGGCGGGCCAGAGCCCGGGCCATTGGCCACCACTGGAGGGGGCTGACCCGGCGGGGGCGCAGCCTCGGCGCTCCCGCCGGTACCGCCGGGCTCCGCCAAGTCCAGGAAAGCCTGGCGCAGCAGGGCCGGGCTGTCACCAAGCGCGCAACCGAGCGCTGAGGGCGGCTGCGGCGGGGGCTGTAGGTAGGTGGGTACAGGAAGCCCACCGGGGGTCCGTGGTGGCCAGAACATGCAGAAGGGTGGGTAGAACGCGTCCTTGCGGCCCGCGGGCCAGAAGAGACCCGACAAACCGGCCTTGGGCGCTGCACCTGCGCTCCCTGTGCCAGCTGCCCCTAGGGCCTCAGCCGCGGCGCTGGAGTCCTCCTTCTTGTGACACAAGCCAAAGGCGGCGGCGGCTGCTGGGAAGGTGTAAGGATGCGGGAATAAGCCCCCGCATCCCGGGAACTTCTGAAGGACGCCCCCAAATGAGCCCTTGCTGGGCACCGGAATGACTGGGTAGCTGCGAGGGCCTTTGGCACCAGCTACCGCACCTGACCCAGCACCGGCGCCAACGCCAACGCCAACGCCGGTCACACAGCCACCACCGGCGCCACCCCCACTTGCCCCAGCGCCTCCTGAGGCCGCTGCCACCGAGAGGCTGGCGGCGGCTGCCGAAAGGCTGGCCGCGGCCACAACGGCTGCCTCCTGTAAAGACTCGTCGTCCTCATCGAAGCGCGGCCTCTTGTGATGGGCATGTGGTGCGCCCGCCAGCTCGGCTAGCGGTGGCGGAGGCGGTGGCGGCTGTGGCGCGCCCAGCAGGTGTGGGCCCAGCAGGCCCCCTCCTCCAGCCACTGCTGCTGCGGCTGCCACAGCGGCTGCTTTGACCGAGCTGAGCGGGTGACAGCCAGGGTGCGCTCCGGGTTGAGGCAGTGCGCGCTTGCGGCTTCCACCGTTGAACATGGCCTTCACGTCCTCCCAGGCGAAGACTAGCTCATCCTGAGGGCTCTTGTCTGTGAGCTTGAGATGACGGCGCCACGAATTGAAGTTGGCTGCATCTGGCTGCGTGTACTTGGCGTCGGGCGTTCGGTGGGAGTGGAAAATAAACTTGTTGGGCGAGAAGTACATGTTGCAATAGCTGCACTTGATGCACTTGGCGCGCGAGCTGTTGTATCGCGCGGGAATGAAGCTGCCTCGGCAGCCCCAGGCGCACTCATGCGACACGTCGAAGGCGAAGTTGTCAGGCAGCTTGGGCGGCCTGTTTTCACCTAGGAAAGACTTGCACAGACGTTCGGCCTCGCGCTTGGTGATCATGCCGCAGCGGCGCGATGAGATGGGCATGGCTCCAGCGCGCCGCAGAATCTCCAGCTGCACAGGCGTGCATTGCACGCACGTGATGCCCAGAGCCACGCGGCGGTTGTGGATCTCGTTGTAGCTGAAGTTCTTAAGGAGAGTGTTGGAGATCTGCGCCAGGCACAGCCGCTCCTGTCCGTCGATCACTAACGACACGATAGGAATGCCATAGAGGATCACCTGGCCCACTTGGTTGGGTTTGAGATTGGCGTGGCCTGGCCGAGGCTGGCTCAAGGCGTCAGGCTGGAAGGCGCTCGACGGCGACGCCAGCAGGATGTCGTTTGGCCCCGGCAGCGGGCTGGAAGCCATCTTCTTCGCCGCGGAACCCCGGGCGGAGCCCTCAGGGTCTGCCTCGGAGACTGCAAGGGAAAGGAGAAAGTGTTGCCTTGAGACTTCCCAGTCTAAAACAGAGGGTGGGTGACTCACTAACTGAAGAATTACAGTAACTTCCTTGCTTTGGTTAAGACACGATTATTACTGCAAGTGATCAAGTTTCAGATGCAAGGAAGACATCTCTTAATTTCTTTTAAGGATGCTCTTGAGAGAGTACAATGATTTTGAGGTAACAATTTTTCTTCTGTCCTACATATCCAATATATAATATATAACTAAAAATGTATATAATTTAGTGTATAATATATAAAGCAGTCAGTTCCTAAAAATGTGGAGACCTTATCCCGGATTTATGGAAGCTATTGAAATATTATGTGCCCGCTAGAAATGAAAAAGTAATGACAGCTGTAACTAGAATAGATTACAGAAGTTATGGAAAAATGGAACTTGGCCATTAAAACTCAAATGTAAAGAAAGAGACCATTCGTATTTGCTTGAAAATGAATTGATTTTGGTTAAAAATATAAACCCAACCCTTTAAAAAGTGATTTTTGTGGTTTCTGTGGTTTCCTTGGGGAAATTCACTACTAGTTGAAACACAGCTCATTAAAGCAAAAACGAAATCCCTTTTCACCCATCCTTGCTATTAGATATTTTGTTACTGACATTAGAATTTTTTTGAAAACATGGGAAAGTGTACAAAGTTATATACATGCTTGCACCAAAATATTTCACTTTCGATTCTTTAAATATCTATTTGTTGAACTGCGTGGTCCTGGTTCCATATAGGAAGCTTAAAAAGATGAAGTTGAAGACCTGAAAGCATTTTAAAATGGGTTTCTTATCATTTCCATGACAAGGGGTAAGTCGATACAAGCAAGTGTGCTAAACCCAGAAACAGCGCAAAGAAAACAGTTCTTAGGGATCATTTTTGTTGGACTTTCAAAAGCAAATTGGGCATAATGTAAACCACCTTCTGTGACTTTTACCCCCTTATCTGTGTCGCTGTTTTTCCACCTTTATGGAAGAAAAGATGCCCCGTAGTAAAGATATTGCTAAAGTAGGTAATTGTGGAAGCATTGGAAGGAAAATGCATGGCTGAATCTGGAATAAAATTCCTAATTTCATCTTGGGCCAACGGAATACCACAATGGGGGGAATATCCAGTAAGTTGAAATTAAAGAAAAATATGAAAGAAACCTTTGTGACAACCCTGGTAACTCAAAACAAGCTAAACGATGCATTTCCTGTCCAGTAAAGCAAACAGCGACCTTTCCATACCTACTTGTCCAAGACATAGGCCAATGCTACTCTTTGCCCTGGAAAATCACCAGAGGCCATAGCATAGCCACTCTCTGCCAAGTATGCTGGACTTTGTTATTATAGCGATTTCAGAAGACATACCATCTTACTCCTCACCCAAGTTGTCATACCCGTGCTCCTTTTTTTAAAAAATTTTTTTGGCCCCTGTGACATCTATATGACCGCCTTTGCCCTGCTGCCCCAGGGATCCTCAGTTCTCATTAGGTTCTGTGGCCTCCAGGAAGGCTGAACGAATCTCGACACTCATCAAAGAGAGGAAAGCCTAGCTTGTCACTTCGGATGGATCAGAAACAATATTTTCAGGGGACAGGCGTTAAATAGCAGTCCAATGCATAGTGATACCTGAGCCTGACCTAACAAGCCCTAGCTTCACCAAATGGCCCTTCAATGCTCATTTCCCTCCCAAACAAGATTCGTATTATCTCAATAAGACCCAGGGAAAACTCGCTCCTCAGAAAACAAGCGCCTGGGCAGGGGAGCTGGATCTGTACTGGGAACTCGTATCCTTGGCAGCGAACAATCGAGCAGATGTGTCTTCTCTTTGGTGTCCTCCACTTTCACCTCAAACCCTCCCAGAAACATCTGTCAGAGCAGAGAAACAAATAAGAAGGTTCGGATTGGGGAATATTTTAAGGCCCGAGAGGAGAAGCGACAATTAAAAGTTAGTTGTACTGAGAAAGGAACCTGGCGAACTTCCTCATCCGACTTACTAACCAAAGCCCACCAACTTGCTTCTGTCTCCACACCCATAACCACGGAAGCCCGCCGCTGCCCTCAACCTCACGCGGAAAATTCCATGGCTGGGGATGTCAAATAGTGAACCGTGAGGTGTGTGCGGAGTCAGGACCGGCGGGCTCAGACTATACCTGGTAACCCCTAGACGTCTTTAGGCGCGTGGCTGCCGGCCCATCTTCCGAGGGCGCTCGGAGGCGAAGCATCCAAGCGAGTCCTCGAATCCAGCGGGCGGGACTCTGGCGGGCTGCGCGCGAAGATCCGGGCGCTGGTGCGAGCTAATGGCGCTCGAACCCCAGCGTGGGGGAGAATGAAGGCCTGAATTGCGGCGGGGTGTCCCCTGCACCGCAAAAAGTGTGGGCGCGCGGAAAACCGCGGCCGGCGAGCCCCAAGTGGAGCGCAGTCTGACAGCGCCTTTCTCTGTCTCAGAACTCGTGTCGGACCGAGGGGACGCCACCCAGCGGGCAGGGTGACGTCACCGTCTCCCTGACACTCCACATTAAAGGGCTGGCATGTTACAGGGAGGGAGGGGGAGAGTGAAAGCAAGAAGGAGCAACATAGAGATCTTTTCTCAGCAGGCACCAAAAGCTACCACCTAACCAACCGGCAACTGACAACCTCTCCAACCCAAGAGCAAAACGCAGCAATGGGACTGGATCTGCAGATCTGATTTAGAAGGGGGAAGGCTAAAAAAAAAAAAAAAAAAAAAGAAGGGGGAAGGCTGACCGGTCTGCGTACCGAGGATCTGGATCCTGGAGGCCCTGGATTCTAGAAGAATGCCTGTGAATTAACTGCCTGCCCATAATTGTCCTCTTGTCATTTCTCTGAGTCACGCTCCTTTCATGAGCGATGCCTCTGGTAAACGGTGCAAACCAGTAGCCCCTTCCTGTCTCCGAAGATACAGAATCCACAGTCAGCGGGAGAGCAGATTAGTTTCAGCGTCTTGTTAGAAAACACTGTGAAATGAGAAAAGGAAAGAAGTTTCCACATAGGGTGCTCAATCTGAAACTTGGAAGGAAGCATGAAGATCATTTCCATTTGATTTTTAAGAAGAGAGAGGCACTGCAGCCTTCTCTGTTTTACAAAGTGTACAATTGGGTGAGGACCACACCGTGTGCCTGTGTACATTCACCCCTTAACTTTCTAATTCATTTTTATCAGATCTGTGCAGGCCACCTTAGTACAAAGAAAAAAATGAGGTGGGGAATCAGAAAGGTCCCCAATCCAGACAGACCCTTAAACAAGTTGCCAGTTCCTCTGGAGTTGTACATTCCCTAGGGACTCAAGTAGGAGCATGTACCCTCCCTCCTTGGTAAAAGGGGATAATTAGGATGAGAAAGAACCTTTCTCATAGCTCTCCAAAGTGAGGCATACCCTGGGACACTAATGAAATGTAAAATGTTATCTCCTAATTGACTAGCTCAATTTTTGAGTCAAAAAAAAACAAAAACAAAAACAAAAAAACTCAACCAAACAAACAACAAAACCCACTGGCTAGTTCATCTGAAAGGAAAAAGGCTATTTATTTGGAGGACATTCTAAGAAGGATAAGTGCTGGGGATGGAGGTGGGGAAACCTTTGCATTCTTTCTTTACCTCCACAGCTGAATTTCCAGTTGCTGACAGGTGAAACACAAGCTTTTATTTGGGCTACTGCCCATAGTGGAAATGATGGAACAATTGCCACTAAGCCCAAAGCCCAACAGCCCAGGTCATAGCCGCAACAATATACCACTGCAAAATATAAGAATAAAAATGTGAAATCTTAACACTTCATCAAAGGTTAAACAACCAAGGAGAGTCAACTAAATAGAAACGTGAGGGGCTTTTTGCTCAGGAGTTGCAGATTTAAAAAAAATAATATCTTGAAAACACTGTTTCAGAGCCATGAAAATTCTAATGTTTGGGCAGAAGTTTCAAATGGCAGGTGAAATAAATTTTCACCCATCCCCTTGTTTCTAAAGGCATTAATGGCACAAATTAGGCTCTGTCCTAAGGACTGAAATCAACAGAGCACTTCCTCCTCAAACCCCAAAAGCTTCCTTAAAAAAGGAAAACTCATGTTTTCCGTCCTCCCTGCCCATTTACCAAAACAGCACACTTACCATTCTCAAATCTCTTTCCCAGGAAGGCAGAACCCTCCCCTTACCCATTCTGGGCCAAGCATGGTTCTTCCTCTTGCCCTGTTTTCTCTACAGGGTCAACAGCTCCCACAAAGTGAGTTCAAGGTTTGCTCACTGTTCTCAGAGACTGGACTACTAGAAAGAAAGCATCTGCTGCATGTAAAGAAAGCCTGGAAATGGCACGAGTTTTAAGACTGAAAGTGGGAGAAAGAAGAAGTCCTTTCACCCCACTCACTAATGTTCTACTGGGAAATGCTTGGGCAGTGGTGGCAGAGGAGGTGCCCTGGGGACTTCGCTTTTTGTTGTGCAGCTCTTTTCTTTACTCAAAAGGCTTCTCTTCCCCTACAGATCCCTAGTGATTTTTTCTTTCTTTTTTTTTTAGAAGTGCCTTAAAAATATGTTTCTTCAAAAATAAAAAGCAGCTGAATCTTTGCCTTCCCTCTCACTCGGTTATCCTGAAGAGAGAACTGATACCTGGGTGTTACCCATAGTCATCTGCTCCTCACCTAAGTTTTTAAACACATTAACACAGTACTTTGGGGGCCTACTGTATACAAACCTGTATATACAAGCAAGTTTTCACTGGAAAGAAAAATGTGTAGTATTAGGTTAAATACTTTTATGCAAATAATTCTAAGGATAGTTTGGTATTTAATTTCCCCAGTGAGTCTGGAGGTGCTGTTGGAAAGGTCTGACCAATCGTGTTTTTGGAAGGTGAGGATGAAGAACAACTGTTCAACGAGGACTCTGTACTCCTAGATAATCTTGTCCTGATACTGACTCTGGAATGTGGAGTTACAGCCTGTTACTAGTGTTGAGTCTGTGAGCAACTCACTGTCTCTCTGACCCCTTGTTTTTTGCTCAGTTTGAACAAGACTCCATGCTGGTCTTCCTCAGGGTCCTTGTCAGTCCCTGTCCTGGCCCCAGGGACACTTGCAAGCTCAAAGAGGAGCGGGTGGTGGGAGGAGGCTGTTCTGGCCGAGTTAATCAATGCTTTCCTATTTGAGCTGACATGCATTTTACACGTCGGGACTCTCCTCAGCCGGCTAATTGATTCAAATTGTTCTATTGGTTAAACTGGTGTCACCCGTTTGTATGATCTATCACCGCACGAAAGAAAGCATTTCCATTCCCATCTCCGTTCCGGGCGGCTGCGGTTCACCCAGGCCAAGGACAGGTAAAGGAGCCCAGACGCCGGACCCAAAGGAAAACCACAAACCGAGCTGGCCCCTCTCAGAACTGGAAAGGCGACGCCTCCAAGTAAGCCCACGAGGCAGGCAGGCACCGCAACGCAGATGGAAGTTTATAGCTATTAGGAATTGGTTGAAACGAACCCAAACCCAGTCCGGGCCGGCCCAGTGTCCTACACTTTGGAATCAGTTTGATTCAGAGTCAGCTGCCCAGTACAGGCCAAAGCCTAGGTTGGAGCTGTCCGCGGTGCTGACGCGACCTATCGCTTGAAGACATAGTAGATCCGGGAAGTCTAGCCAATCTTACAGCCCATTGGAGCCCTAGGTTCAGCTTCTGGTTCCGGCATAACCTTTAGACATCAGAGGCAGGAAAGGGGTGACACAGAACCACACCCCCTATTTTCACACCTGATGCATTTCCCAGGACCTGATGCAAGGAAGGGGATCCATCACCCCTTCCTTGCATTGCCATCAAGGAAGATAAAGGGCTTAATATAAATTCATTACAATCAGAAGGATCATATATTGTTTATTCCTCTCACACTCCCATTCCAGTATTGAGGAACCTGTGACAGTTACTGATCAAATAATAACCTTCTATTCTTCTCTACCATTTCTTCTCACCCTGTTCTCATTCCCAGGCAGGAATATTACTGCACTTGTGTCTCTGCCAGAAGCACTCCTGACATTTGTATTTCTGCATCAGATAGGACAAGACATGGTTTCCTCATTAGTCCCCAGGTCTGCAAAAAGAACCCATAAAGGAACTGGAAGACTGACAGAATTGGAGGATAGAAAAATTCTGGTATATCAGAAAATATAGGGAATTCAGAGCCAAAGGAAGCTAAGTACAAACTTCTCAGTCAATTCCTGGCTTGTTAGATACCTAACATTCTCAAGGTTAGACACCTAACTTTCCCAAGCCTCACCTTCTTCATTGTAAAATAAGGAAACTGATAGGTAACCCACAAGCGTACAGTGAGAATTAAATACCATATATGTGATAATGCTTGGTGCATTCAACACATGATAGATTTTAAAACCTCTTCTTTGAAGAATGAAGATGAGAGGTAGGCCTGTCCTGTAACAAGATATGTTGAAGTCATCAATACCTCAAGAATAAAAGACAAAAAAGGCAGTTTAACTTAGTAGTGAGGAGAGTGTAAACAAAGTTACTTGGATGAACATTAGTTCTTTCCCCTAAAACTCTATCCTGCCCATAATTGGTCTAGTGTTTGTTTTATATTTATTTATTTATTTATTTTTTGAGACAGGGTCTCACTATGGAGCCCAGGCTGGCCTTGAACTGGTGATCCCGATGCCTCCACCTCCTTAGTGTTGGGATTACCAAGTGTGTACCACCATACCCAGCTTTAGTGTTGCTTTATATACAGGTGACCAGAACCTCAGCTAGTGTTTGTTCAACCAATTTTAAGTAAATTGATAACAAAAATTACTATAATGATAATTTCTGATGACTCTTAGTTCTCACTTTCTATCCCCCAAGGCTTTCTTCAGTTTGGCAAACCCAATTCAATCTCTCTGGATTTTACTCCATTGCCTCAGCTAGAGTTACATGGAGCAAAACAAGGACCAAAAACAAAGACTCATTCAAGATGGAAGTCATAAGAGAAATGAGAAAGGCCTCTGAACTTTTTTGGGATGACTCAATCTTTCAGTCTTTTCTAAAATATTGTGTATAAATAAGGACCCTTTTCTCCAGGACCCAACGCTGCCTGAGAGGAACACAATGAGAACACAAGCCTCAAAATCTAAACTGGAACCGGAGAAGAGTAGAGAAAGGAAAATGAACTCATTTTGCAGGACCTGTACTCCTGACCACATGATCCATTGGGCTCCCCATGCACCAAAGACTATGGGAACCAATGAGTCCTCCTTACTCCAAACAAGCCCCTTTAAGCCAGGAATGGTGTTACATTCCTGTAATTCCAGCATGCTGGGAGGCTGAGGCAGGAGGATTGCAAGTTCAAGGACAGCCTGGGCTACATAGGGTGACCTTAATTTAAAACAAAACAAAAGGCAGAAATAAACAAACAAAATCCCAAACACTTTTGTAAGAAATAGAAATGGTGGGAGGAGGAATCACGACTGAATCACCCTTAATCAGAGAGATTCTAAGAGAAAACTTACATTTGGGTAAGTGGCAGAGAAGGATCTTACCCTACCTGTTTACAGACACCAGGCACTAACTGGAACATCTGCTTTTGGACTTTCTTTCTATAACAGAGAATACACATTTCTTCATAAATCCTCACAAACTTATAAATACAGCAAGGCACATTTGTGTGAACATCATTTATACGAAGTAATAAAATCCATAATGCAATGTGAACTTAGTGTACCTAGTGGTCAGTTAGCAAATATTAGTTGACTGAGACAAAATTCAAAGGCAACAAAACACCCCCGGGTACACATAAATTCATGGATACATGCTTTCTCTGAACACACCTGCGAATGAGCCTCAAAGAGGAACACTGACACAGGAATAAGCCCAAGCACTAGCTCTCTCCCTTCCCTCTCTTCTTTTTCTTTCTCTCTGTGCATGCATACACACATACGCACCCGCCCCCTTCACTCCCCTCCTCCCTACATTGGGAAGGAGGGGGTCCTTTGAAATGGAGGTGGTCCCAGCTGGAAAACCCCGGAGCTCATTTAGATCACATCACTTCAGGCTTTTGTCTCTGCTTCTGAATAACCTAGGCCGCTACAACAAAAGGATAGGCATCTACATGGAGTTTTCATTGGCAAAGATGCGTCTCAAAAATGCTGCAATAATAATGAATAACGAGGAAAGATGCTTGCATTTTTTGATTGCCACTCCTAGAGAAGGGAGAAGAGAAGCAGAGAGGGAGAAAGTGGAGCAAGAAATAGAGATTGGGGGTGGGGAGCGGAAGCCAAGGCAAGTATTTGGGTGGATTTCTGTAAGTCTTTAATTGTATGAAGACCTCAACTACCACGAGATGCATGAAATGGGGCTTGGGGCTTATTTTATTTTACAACCGGCTCTTTTGTTTCAGGGAACCAGTTTAAGAAGTAACTGATACCAGGGATGCAGAGAGGGGTGGAGAAGAATCTTTTAAAGCTTGGGGGAGAGGAGGCAGGGGAGCAAGAGTAGGGGGAGGGGTACAGATAGTCTGTTGACATGTCACAAGAGAGAAAATGACATAGATACACATTTAACATCTTCCCAGCTGACATCCGTAGAGGGAACATTAGATTTTATTTCCCAGGGAAATGAAGACACTTTTGTTTTTCCTATCCTGTTCTCTTCCCCACTTCCCCCACCACCTGAAAATTTATTTTGCCATCAAGCTTGATCCTATTAGATAATATACTATTAAGCTATCATGTGCTCCCTGGCTGTCCAATAAGCACCATGCCTTCAGCTTTCCTTCTGTCTGAAGACTTTAAATCAAAAGCAAAAGGTGAAATTAGATATGAGTAAAATAAATCCTAGAGTAGTCATGCCTTCACTCTGAACTCCTTCAGCCTCATGGTTGAAAGATTTTATTGTTTCAAAAAAATTACTTTTAAACACAAAAAACCAGAAAAGTTCTTTTAATATGCTATCTAAATATTCACTGGGTGCCATAATTTCAAGAATAAAAAACAATGACTCAGATTTCTGCCCCCCCATACCAGAGGCAATACCATCCCAAACTTTTTCAAGACACATTATAAAATCATCGACAAACTCTTAATGTTGGCAAATAATTAAATTTTCCATCTTTTAGAACTGTGTAACCTTGGGTGTCTTAGAAACAAATTGTACAAACAAACCATAGAGATGAGCACTGAGGGTTTCAGAGGAGATATAATGAACCAACTTTAATTACTAACTTGAAATTAAAAATGTAATATACAGATTTAAATTTATTTTCACCTAAATTGTGTATAAAATTATATGGCTTTTGCAGGCTAAGAAATGCTCTGTAACCAGCCATGCTACTAAAAAGTCTGAAGTAGTTTCCAAAACCGAGTTCCCAGACTCACACAGTAATAATGATACATTTATCATTACTGATGACCACCTACTGGGTAATTATTGCTTTGTTACTACTATTACAATCAAGAGATTTCTTTATTTACTGTTAACATTCACTTAAAACTGAATGTTAATGACTGTTCTGAATTCACCAAAGAGAGTTTTCTGTTATATTTCAGAAGTACTTACGTTCTGGTTCAGAAGTGGAAAACCATATCAAAACAGAGCAGGAGGCTGGGTGAGTGCTTGGTTCTCACCATCTCTTGAGAATGGAAATGGCATTCTGAGGATTTCTGGAGCAAAAATTTCCAGCTCAGAGTTGCAAAAGGTTAACATAATGCAACCACTTGACTTGTGCTAATTATGTAAGTATTTTATTACAGGAGATTCATTCATTATTGATACTTGTTTGCGGTAACTTCCTGCTTGGGGGAGTTATATTTTATATGAGAAGTAAACAACATACAGCTCCAGGGCTAGACTGTCCCCTATCTGATTTCTTCCCACCCCTTTGTCTAGTTTAACAATCTGCCTAGGTCATTATGTCCCTATTGGGGCATGGAGACAATTGTTTAAGACTTCCTCTTCTCCCTCCATTCAGAATTTCCTAGTTCTTAAAAGGTACAACTTAAGGTTGGCAAAATTGGATGAGGTGGGTGAGAAAATAAAACTGATTTTAGGATTTCTTTTATATCACATATAGAGAAGAGAGCACTCCTATATAAAGTCTAAACCTAGACTTTTTTTTTTTTTTTTTGAGGTTTGGGTACCAGTTTTCCTCTTTGTAAGTTACCTTTAATTCCCAGTCTGGAAATATCAGAAGTCAGGCTGAACTTTGGTATCCTCAGAGGTCAGCAGGTGTCATTAGGGAAGTGGGCATGATGGAAGTTTTTAACCAGTGGACAAGCTCAGAAAGTGCTTGTCAGAGCCCACTCTCAGAACCATGGTGGTTGGTGCACTAAGAAAACACATGCCTTTGCTTGTGGGGTGGCTTCAATGAGCCCCAGTCAAGGACTATGCTGGCTGCTTGGCTGAGACATCCTTAGGAGTTTCATTCTAAAAACTTCTGAGGCTGCCTGTCCAGTGTTTCCTAGAGGAGCCAAAAGGCCCTGGCATAAGCCTCCAAACTAGAAGCAAGGGTTTCTTCTTGTCTTTTCTCCAAAATTCTGACACTCCTTGCCTTAGCGTCCTAGTTCAGAACTGGGATGGATGCAAGATGTCTGTCAGAGGTCAGTATGCTGGAGACCCTGGGGGGAGGTAGGGAATTGCACGTGGTGGGAGGGCCTTAGCAGAATGTGAAGCACTGGGTTGGGGGCAGGTGTGTGTGTGTGTGTGTGTGTGTGTGTGTGTGTGTGTGTGTGTGTGTCATTAAAAAAGAATGAAGTGGTGCGGATCTGAGATGGGGAAGGAAGAACTTTGGGGAAATGCCTGTGAATTAATTGGGATTGAGCAGGTCTGCCTACAACCCTGAATAGAGCTGACAGAGCCCAAATACTAAGTCTCTACTATGCAGCTTAGAACTCCCACACTTTAAACTTAGGCACAAGGAGGTGGGGATTCATTGGAGGTCCATGATTTGAGTTTAGGCAGGACTCCTGGGAAGAGTGCCTAGACTGGGCCCAAACTAGGTGCTCCAGGTTTGGTCAGCACAACCCCAACTCCCCTGGGGCCAAGCTTCCTTGCTTTTACCCCACACCACGGTGGAACCGCTCTGCTAGCTCTACGGAGGAGGAATGCCGTTCCCAGCAAGGCTTCCTTAATGGTCCTTTAACAAACTCTTCGATCTCTCTTTGGCCGCCCTGGCTCTCACCCACCTACTCCCTCTTCCCTTCTCCACTGCCTCCATCAATTATTTATGACCGGCCTTAATTATTCACGAAAAGAGAAAACTCTAGCTTTGGGAACTTTTCTAGGAGGCTTTTGGGGTGTTCTGCCTTTCCTGCACTCACAGTGAGCTTGAGGATTGGAGGTTTTGGAGACTGTATTTGGCCCGATCCTGCTTTGAAGGCATAGGGAAAGAGAACCGTGGCAGGAGATGAGGTGGGGGATGTACTCCTCCCGGTCAGCTCTGGCCGCTGCCTGCTTCGTGTAACCTCCCAGGTCCAGAAGTTACTAGGCTCATCCGTGGGAGTCGCTGTCCAGGCTTGGCGGTGCTGAAACAGCCCGCGTGGGCCCTGGCGCTGTGAGCTGCAGGGGTGTGGGGTCGAAGATCTGGATGTTTTCCACCACTCTTGAAAAAGTCTTCTTTGCCTTCTTTTTCTAGCTCTCTCTAGACTCCCTTCTCCCCCCTCCCCCCACCCCGTGACACCAGGATGCTGTAACCAAAGATTAATTGCCTTAATCAAATCGACCCACCCTCAGCAATTAATCTTTTAGCAACAAATTAGAGACAATTTACCTCAACCTTCCGGGTCACGGGGAAGAGAGGAGGTGGGATGGGGTGGTGGAGGGGAATGGCCCGGATGGGAGAATACAGGAATGGTGCGAGGTGGGGACTTGGGAATGGGTGTGTTTAACGCGAGAGGGAGGAGGAAGTAGGGGGTCAGCTGTGGGGCTGTGCTGGGGGAGTTCTTTTCAATCCAGTGTTCTCCAAAGGAGGAGAGGCCAAGGGCGGAGGACCAGGCCACTTACCTGTCCGCGCCGCCCGCGTCCTACGGCCCTGAGCGCTCTGTCCTCCCGCCTGCCGTGCGCTCCGCGGCTCCTCCGCTGCGCTCTGCCTCCCGCCGCGCCGGCCGCCTCCCCCGCGCTGGATCAGCCGCCGCAGTCCGCGGTCCTCTGCGTTCTCGCTAACGGTCGGGTCCTCAGCGGTAATCCTGTCCTGTCCCGCTCCTCCCCCTCTCAGCAATCTCCTGCAGCCCCACAGCTCTTCCTACTCCCCTTCTGGGCAAGTTTGTAAGTTTGGGGTGAGGGTCGATCTCCTCGCGCCCAGCTTCTCGGTTTAGCTTGCTCAGAATCGCACCCCCCACACTCCCCAGCTGAGACCTGGATCTCTGACGCCGCCTGTTGGTCAGGCAGCGCAGGGCAGGATCAGGAGCGCAGAGGCTGACCCAGCCCTCCTTCCGCCCCCCCCCCCTCGCTTCTCTGGGCCCAGAGGTCCAAGCGGGACCGAAAGGAGGCAAAGAGTTGAAGACATGGTAATTGGGGTGTGGTCAAGGGCGAGAAGGAGTTGTTTCAGGGCCCGTAGGTGTGCCTGCACACAAGCAGTCCACTAAGTACGGACACCCTTCCATAGTCTGGGAGCGCTGGTCATCGCACCTCCAGAACTCAGGAAGGGAACCTGGGAAGACTAAAGTCGGGAGAGCGAGTCCTTCTTTTCACCCCTGGGGAGGAAAACTTTAGGACCAAACAGAGGTTGCTTTAAAACCAAAAAAGTTGAAACTCGCTCATGTCATGGTGAGGAGTGGGGCAAGACGAGCCAGGGGTGTTCCAGATGGAGTCCAGAGCTCCGCGTAGATGGCGGGTTTAAGGATAGAGTTCGAGACAGAGATGTGGTATTATAATGACAGACTTTCCGGCTCAGGCCTAGTCTTCTGTGGCAACTTCCCAAAGCGCCTGCAGCACTCACCAGGCCACCCTACCCTTTGCTCTTCTTTAGAAGCCTCGGTCTAGCCCTGGCTCCGCCAAGACATTGCAGAATGGAGACGTTTTATTTTCCTTCTGTCTTTTTCATTGAAAGAATTGATGGACTGTTTCCCCTCTACCCCCTCCTTCTCTAATAAACGCTTCCCATAGATTATTCTACGCAAAGAAGGAAGGCGGCTGCTTAGAAAACAAAAAGCCATAGCCCTAATGAGTTCAATTACAATGTGGTAAACACATTGCCTCTACGCTTTAATTAAGCCTGCTGCCCAATTTTAACTCATTAGTAATTCATTAAGAGAACAGCCCTGTGCTGGCGGGTGGAAGGCACCGCAGACCGACTGTGCACGGCGGAGTCCACACACTCGCAAGCCGCTGCCGGCCCTCGCGTGGAGCGCGAGCGAGTCAGATTTGGGATCCGGTGGTTTCAGTGTCTAACAGGACTAGAACTCTCCTTTTCCAGGAGCACGAGGTTTTGCAACCACAAGTACCCAGAGGACCTGTCTCAGACAGTCTGTCATGCTTGTGCTTGTAACAGGGTTTGCAAACCTGTTAGGTGACTGCGGTGCTGAGCATCAGTGGGGGAGAAAGTTCTGAGGTTAAATCCAGTGACCAGGTACAGTGCCACCAGTCTTCTTGCACTTTGCACTAAAACTGAAGAAAACCCTAGGCTTCAGTGCTCAGCTCAGACTACCTGCTGCCGGTTTCCGGATCCTTTGCCCGGGAGAAAGAAAGTACCACAGGTAGAGGGTGGTTTCTGGGAAGAGAGGTGTGAGGTTGATGGTGAGAGAAGGCTGTGGGTAGACAAGAGCAGGTTGGAAGGATTTGTACAGAGTTCTCCTTTCCCCCTTTCGCCCTCTTCTTCAGCGCTTGGGAGTGGGTGTGTGTGGGAAGGGGGTGGTTATAGCCACATCTGTAACTATGTCAGTTGAGACCAGTCCTCTGTATGGAAAAGAAACAGAGCATTGCAGAGTGAATCTCGCACTGGCAATAAGAGGACTGTTGCCGTCTTGTCTTTGCTTTTCATAATTGAGGAAAAGAGCTCAAGTAGTTCAAATTCGACTGGCTCCTCCCTCCCCACCCCTACCTAATTCAGCGGAGGAAGTGCCTGCGTGTTCTGAGCATCCCACAGTTCGGATAGGACAGAAGTCGTAGGTCCCCAGACTTCCCAGCTCACAGTTTCCAAAGCGAAGGGAGCGCTGGTGTTAAGCAGCACGGCCTTGGTTAAGGAAGGGACATCGCGAGCCCCTCTTGCCCCGGCTCTTCTGCTGGAAGAATTCAGCGCCGCACGGCTTCTCACCGCGCCCCCTAGGTGCAGCTGGAAACTACTCTCGCGGCCAGCTGGGGCACCACCCGCCTCCCGCAGATCAGCCCGGGGGATGGGGCAGGGAGGGGACGCCCACACCCCCAGACCTCCCAGCAGTGCCCGAGGCTGTTTGTCTTTCCTTCATTCCGGAGCCCCTCCTCATAGCTGCCAGTTGCTTCGGTGGACCGGCGTCCAGCCGCTTCCTTCCCTCGCGTAAGGTGCAACTCCTCCTGGAAGCAAGCGGGGGACGGGATTTCCTCTCAGCCCGTAACCTAGCTTGGTTACCCAGAAGGAGCACGGACTTTTCTGACCTGTGGGCGTTCAGTTTGGAACCTTGGCTTTGGCAGGGTGTGCACAGAGGGAGGGATGTTTTTAATTTCGGTCTTCTCCCTCCCACACTTTCACTCTTTCAACCTGGAGGCAGGAAATGCTACGGGGTCAGATTGAGTCATCAAGTGAGAGTGGTCCAACCTTTGCATTTCTTGAATCCTCCCTTTCTCCCCCTCTTTTCCCCGGACCCCACATCCCGATCGGTTTGGGGGAAACCTGGGCCCAGCTGGAATCGAGTTCCAGTTATTTTGGGGTGGGTCAGCCCAAGCAGGGCAAGGCGGAGGGGAGGTTGCTGGAGAGTGCGGTGCCTATTGCGCGGACCCGGGTCCTTGATGGGAGACCGAGCCCAGGATGGCAGACCGAGCGCAGGATGCGCGCGGGCCTTCCCTTGCCAAAGGATTGGCGGCTCAGGGCTCCCCAGGGGAAAGTAGGACCGGGTGTTATGAAAGTACGAAATTACCGTCCCTGCCCCAAGCGACCAAGACGCCTAAAATGAAGAAACAGCGACAGGGCCCGCAAGGCGTGCAAGTTGACTTTCTCTCCGGAAGCCGTGTCTCTTTCTCAGGGTTTCCGGGTTTGGAATCTAGTTAGATGTTTGCTGGGAACTCTGAGGCTCTCACCCCAGGAGAGCATTTTTATTCACTCTTGGGGAAAAGTTGCAGGGACAAACATTTTGGGAGAGTCCCTCGTGCCTGATGTTAATTACAACTGAAATAGATTGTCTTCCTTCATTTTTCCTTCCCTAATGCAAGTATGGGGAGGTGGGATATAATTTATTTCTGTTGACAGCGGGATAATTAAGTACATTTTTGGATTGCTAAGAATTGACTGCTGGGAAAAATCGCTTCCCTACAGTGTAAGATGGAGCCTTTAGACTCGCCCTGGGACAAGGAGGTGGCCTGGTTTGTCAGTGCTTTTATCTAAACTCCACCCCAATTCCAACCCACTTTTTTCCTGGCCTGGAATATTGAGAACAAGGGTGAAGGAGGCCAATTTAGAGGGTAGAGCTACCAGGAATTTCCCAGGGTTAACTTAAGCCAACCTTTTCAGTTCATGGCATTTGCTTTTTTTTGCAAACTTTCATCGCAACAGTGGCTGTGAAGATAGACCCTTAGAAATGAACTGTTAATATACTAAAAATATGGTTTGCTTTTTTGAAGGGTGACTGTGTGGGCAGGGATGTTATCCCATAGTTTAAACTACAAATGGAGAAAGTTGTGGAGTGAGAGGACATAGCAACGCACAGAAAGCAATGACACCAATTCATTAGTCCCCAATATGCAGGCTAGAAACTGTTTACAAGCCTGTTTTACTAGGAACTAAGAGAGCCTACACAACTGCTTATGAAAGGCAAGACTTGAGATGATTTAAATGAGAAGTTATGCAGAAAGTGCCATGAGACTTACCACAGCAGTGAAACAGTAGGTACACTCTGACTCATGCTCGAGATACTTTCCGGGAAGAAGGAAAAATGTTTTTATGATTAAAATATGTAAATATATAATAAGTATTTCAGCACATAGTAAATGCCAGGCGAGTGTTAAACTTTTTAATACAACCTTTCCTTTAATCATCAGGCAACTCTCACGAATAAGATTTTGTCCACATTTCACAGGTTTTGAAACCGACTCAGAAAGGGTACCTTTTTTTCAAGGCTCCACAGCTGGTAAGTAGCAAAACCATGTTTCAAACTCACATCTACTTAGATTCTAAACAGTAAACAGTAAGCTAATAAACCACATAATGGACTACTTTACACACACCATAGCATTTGATCCTTATAAAATTATTAAGTAGATATTGCCCCATTTGATAATAGTAAACTTAGACTCCTTGGACCATGGTTCTCAACTGGGAGGGTGGCCCCATCCCCAGAGACTGATTCCATCAGCCAGATCTAAGGCAATTCATGTTGCAAGTGGTATTTTGGGAATGTATTTTGAGAAAGACTACTGCTATGGTTTGGCTGTGGATTGTCCTCCAAAGGTTCATGTGTTGGATGCTTAGTGCCCAATAAAGCAGTATTAATAGGTAGTTGAGTCTTTAAGGGGTGGGGCCTAATGGAAGGTGATTAGTTCATTGGGTACACACCTTCAGAAGTGGTTAATATAGGTTTCCAGGGACCTCAGTTAGGTTTTTGGGGACCTCAGCTTTTATGTGAACAGTTTTTATAAAAGAGTAGGATCTGTTACTGACTCCTTGTCTTGCTATGATGCCCGTCATCATCAAGCCCTCATGGAAACCCAAACAAATAGAGCTGCCTGATCTTGGACATTCAGCCTCCGAAACCACGGAGCTAAATAAACCTCTTTTCTTTATGCATTACCCAGCTTTTTATGACAACAGAAAATGGTCTAGTACAACTACCATAGAGAATGTAACTTGCTTAAAGTCATTAGGATTTGGCCAAACTGATGCCAGACCCCTGTTCTCCTTTCCTCTTCATTATGGTCTCAGAGGAAGATGATGGCTTTTTTCTTATAATCCATAAAGTTGAAACACAGAAGCTGGGGGAAGGGTGGGAAAAGAAGGTTCTGACTATGATAGCAGATTACACCTTTCCTCAACATTCGGAAGCTACTAACCTTGGGGGAAGTGAGTGCCCTGAGGTTTCTTAAAGTCACACACATTTGGAGAGCAAACTTGAGCACTCCAAAGAGCAAAGGCCACCCCACTGCTAGGACTTGGCAACATGCTTCAAAGGAAATATTGAATAGAGAGCAATGGATCATAGACATGAACGTATATTCTCACCAGGTCATGGTTTGGAAGGGAGTGGTCAAAGCCATGGTCAAAGAAAACAAACCTCTGGACCCAACTGATACTTAGAACTTAAGAGGAGCTCCCAAGCAAGAACTGTAGGAATGAGGATCTGACCTGGCCAATCCTAATAGGTTTCATTTTCCCTTCTAGGTGTATGTGGGGTCTGATCTGCACCCAGAGCTACATGCAGGTAAGCAGACAGGCTCTGGCCCCAGCTAGGAAACGATAAACCTGATGGGTGATGGCCATATTTTTGCTTTGGTCACATTAAACTCTGTGGACATTTTAACAGAAATGTTCTCCTATGAGCTGTTTGTGTTTACTTCTGTTTTCAGGCCAATGCAAATGTTTTTCACCAAGATTCAACCAAATCACTCTCCTGACCCTTGAATAATGGGGCTCATGAAAGCAGACAGTAGGAGATTCCTACTTGTCAAGTCATTCCTGGGAGGTAATGGCAGAAATCAAAGTATCTTAGACCCATATCTAGTTTGGCCTTTGGGCATTTTAAGACCATCTAAACTTTGATAGATCATATGTTTTTACATTATGCATGAAATAATTTGACATACGTAGTTTTAATAGCACATTATTAACTAAATGGAGTACTTACCTGCTCTGCTTTTTGGATGACATAATTCTGAATTTATCTGGCTACTCAGGAGCAGAAATGTATTTCATATCATGAGGGACCAGATTTATCAACACCTTCCCATTAGTGAATGTGTGGCATTAGCTTGTTTGAAAGATAAGCTGTTCCATGCAGTAAGGCACCTGAAGAAAGGGCTGCTTTAGTTTCTAACTCTTTTTTTTTCTTGTCCAGGAAGATAATAAATATCACAATATCACAAGATTTTTAAAAAATAAAAACCTAGTACAATCAGGAAGTGGGAAGTAGGAAAAGAAGTGATACATATGGTTTTGTATAGACTCAGAGTATTTTTCAGGATTCAGTGGAAAATCTGTCATTTCAGAAGCTCCAGCAAAGCCCTTTTGGCCCTTAAAATAACTTTTCTGCCATTTTGCTAATATTTAACTTCTGCTAATGGAGACTTGTTTCTTTGGACATCTCTTTAAACTCAAGTAATCAATTGACTTAGAGTCAATTAGTTTGTCACATTTTTCCTGAGATTCTAGTTTGGTTGACTTGAAAATGTACAAAATGGAAAAATGTTAGGCCCTTGGGATTAGAAAGAAATGACACAATCTACTAAGGGGAAAAGAGAGCAAAAGAAAAGGGCCCTATGGGCTGGCATAGTGGCTCGACTAGTGCTCCGTAAGTGTGAGACCCTGAGTTCAAACCTTAGCACTGCCAAAAAAGAAAAAAAGAAAAGGGCCTTAGAGGAAGAAACCCTCTAGGCAAGTTTTCCTTGCCTAGGATTGGGTAAGGTGCTATGGGGATGCAGTCAAGGCCCCTTTCATTTTCCTCATGGAGACAAGATTAATATGGGTAAGGTGCTATGGGGATGCAGTCAAGGCCCCTTTCATTTTCCTCATGGAGACAAGATTAATATTTGCACCAACAGAAAAGATGGGATAGCTTACTCTCAAGACTAGCTTGTGTAATTCACAATAAAAGCAGAACAGTAGAGAGAAGACAAACCTCTTACATGTTGAAGGTATTTGTGTTAAAGCATTACTTTTTGATAGTTGGGGGACTCTCTTGTGATGCTAATGGAACAATTGTGCTATTAAGAAACCAAAACACAACCATTGAACAGACATTTCCAGGAGTCCACATTTCTTATTTCAAAAGTCCCTATAGAAATGAGACCTCCCACAGTGACATAAAAAGAAATGAGAAAGAAGTATTGAGGAGAGTAGCATAGAAACAGAGTAAAAACCTTAGAACCATTGAACCTACTATCAAGAACTGCTAATGTCACAGCTCAATCCCTTTTTGCTGCTGGCCCTGACTCATCTTCCAGCAGAAACTTCCTATGACTCTGATTGTGCTCAGTGATGTACAACCCAGTTGGTACTTAGCTCTCAGGAGTTCACTCTTATGCTCCTCCCTTCTCAAGGATCAGGAATGCTAATTGGTTAGATTTAGGATACAGATTGGAACACATTTGCTAGAGGAAGACGCTGTGCTTAAAAGTTTACTGTGAGGTAGTAGACACTGCTTTATCTTTTGCACTAGGAATTTGGTAAGCTTTGGCATTTATGAAAGGGCATGGGCAAAGGGGGAATGGAGTTGCTGGCCTACTTTAGTTGGAGGGCTGACTAATTTAGAAACAAAGAAAAAGAGTGGACCATCTACCCTAGCCTCCTAATAGGGTTTACATGTTGGGATTTGGAGCCCAAACTAAGCGAGTCATAAAGTGTTATTCTGTGGAACATTTCCTTCTATTCCTTCTGTGATTATGTTCCTTAGGAATTAGGGGGACTATGGGAAGGGTGACTTTGTTCATGCTTCTCATGTTTTTATGAATGTTTTCTCTCTCTTTTCTCTAGGGATAATCTTGTGTTATCATTTGAGGTTCAGCTCTGGTTTCCCTCCTTGAAAAGTCTATTTCATCTTTGATTTTTCTTTCCTCTGACTTTTTGCAGTACCTGGACTCTTTACTCCTGCTTTTTTATTTACATATTGCTTTGTCATTTGTTATAGCTTCCTCTGCTGTGAGTGCAATTTAAACTGGCAATTGAAGTACAAATATCTTAGCAACCCATGACTGCTTCCTGGAGAAAAGGTAGCAAAACATAGTTCAAGGAAGCTTTGATTATTTAAAAAGTTTAAATATTCTTTTCAGGACCTTATTTATTTATTTATTTTATTTTTTGAGATAGGATCTCGCTTCATAGCCCAGGTTGGTCTTGAAATCACTGTCCTCAACCTTCCAAATGCTGGGATTACAGGTATGTACCACCATGCTCTGCTTGTTTTCAGGAACTTTGAGATTATCTTATACTTTGCCACTCACTATAACACATAGAAATAGGCACTTAAAGGATGGTCAGTAAACACCTGTTCATGATTGATTTATTTCAAGATACTGATCGTAAGAATTTCCTCTACCAATGGCCCTCAGTTGGCTTTGCATGTTAGCTTTGCCATCATACTAGAAAAGTTTTGAGATTCCCTCATCAGCTTGGGTTTCGGTGTGGAAAAAACATAGAGCTGACCTTAAGCGGACAAACCACATGGCTGAGAAATAACTGGAGGTGGATTACCCATGCCTGTGCTGCCCTTCCCATTAAGAGGTGTGGTCTACCTCCCTTGACTGTAAGAAGGCCCATGATTTATAATGACGTGATTCACACTATTGTGAGATCGTGGTGGAACAATGTTATTTCCTGAGTCTAGGCCTCAAGACATTGTGCAGCTCCTACCTTTTCTCTTTCAGCACCTGCTTGCCAAATGAAGAGGCTTGGGTTAGACCACTGAAGGCTGAGTCTTCACAGAGACAGAGATTTTTGCCTTCCTGGCAAGGTGAGGTCCTCTTATACTTTGCCACTCCCAGTGATCCAGCATTTAAATGCAGTTGCATTGGTGAGCAGAGAATTGCACAACCAAACCACAGTCTCATCATTAACAATAAATGCTCTTTTAAGCTGCTCAAATTTGGGTAATTTAGTCAGGCAGCAGTGGCTCACTTCTGTAATCCTAGCTACTAGGGAGTCAGAACTCAAGAAGATCAAGGTTTGAAGCCAGCCCGGGCAAATAGTTCTTGAATCCCCATCTTGAAAATACCTAACATAAAACAGGGCTGGTGGAGTGGCTCAGGTGGTAGAGCAACTGCCTAGCAAGTGTGAGGTTGTGAGTTCAAACCCTAGTACCTCCCCAAAGAAATTTTGGGTGATTTATTCAAAGCAATAAGTAATTGACAGAAAGACTTTTGTTGTTGTAAGCAACTAAGATTTTTGGGATTTTTGACCTCAGCATAACTTGGCCTATACTGACTGATAAAGCTAGCAATGTCTTTTAGCTATGTAGTTTGATTTATTTAAATTAATTTATCTTCATTAGTGATATATTTGAATTTATTTCTATCATTTTATTTTCTGTTGTTTTAGTTTTCTGTTTTCCTCTTCCTTCTTCTGTGTTTTCTTTTTCCAACTCAATTTTATCTCTTACTTCTTTCAGTTTTCTTTTATATGCTCTACACTTTATTTATGGTTACCTTAGTCATTTAAAATTGCCTAACTAATTTAACAAAACCTAAATATCATTATCATCCTCCTGATTACTACAATTTTATAATGCTGTAACTCTGATCACTTCCTGCCCAACTTGTCAGCTATGTTGTTATATGTTTGGTTCTGTTGTATTTTAATAATGTAAGTAGGATATATTAATGATGTTTTACTTATTTATTTTAAATTTATTATTATAATTACTATTATTAGAGATAGAGTCTCTCTCTCTCTTACTATGTTCAGAATTATTTTATATCTACTCACATTTAGACAGGTAGCTTTTCTGGCTATGTAATACTAAGCTGTGTTATTCTCTCTCAGTACAGCCACAATATCAGTTCCCTTGTTCTAGTTTTCATGACATTGAGAAAGCTGGCCATCATTCTATCTACCATTCCTTTAAGGGAACTCTCCATTCTTCCTGCCTATTTTAACTATTTTCCCTTTGTCTTTGGTGTTTTTCAGTTATACCATGATGTATCTAGATTTTTAAGTATTAAGATTATGGTAGCCTTTCTAATTTTGAGGGTTGATGTTCAACAGTTTTGAAAAATTGTGAGCTATTATCTCCACATATCACCTTTCCCATGTTCTTATTTTTTGTCATTCAGGAACTCTGGGTTGGCATGGGAAAGGTTGCTTCACTGACTCCATCCTGCATGCCTTGTAAACTCTTTCTGCCCTGACTTCTGGTTAATTTCTTTAGATCTACTTTCCAGTTTACTAATTCTCTCTTTAGTTATATTTATTCTACTACTTAAACAATTCATTAAAATTCCAACTTCAATTATTATATGTGTATTTTATTTCAGGAACATCTCTCTGATTCTTCCAGATGTGCTTGATTGTATCTAGTGCCTCTGGTTTTGGTGCTTGCACACATCTCCAGGCATCTCTTTTACTTCCTACTGTAATGAATATAGTTAGTTATATGGTTATTATTTATTTTATGTCAACCAATTCCATTACTTGAAATCTTCTCTGGTCTGATTTGCTGTCTGTGATTCTGATAGTTTTCATTCATAGTCTCTTGTGTATTTTCTGATTTTTTGACCGGAGTTGCACATTTTATTTGTAGCTTTATCTCTGGGAATGCCTGGTTTTTTTTTTTTTGGAGGGACTGGGGCTTGAACTCAGGGCTTCTCTGTTGCAAAGCAGGCACTCTACCACCTGAACTTCACCTCCAGTTCATTTTTGCTCTGGTTATTTGGAGATGGTTTCTCAAACTAATTTGCTCAGGTTGGCCTTGAACCTTGATCCTCCCAATTTCTACCTCCTATGTAGCTAGGATTATAGACATGAGCCACTGAAGCCTTTCCTCCAGAAAGGACTTGCATTCATTCTTTTTTAAAAATTAGCACTTATTAATTTTTACAACATAAAGTTTCATTATGACATTTCCCTGTATTACATAAGGTACTTTGATCATATTCTCACCCCTACTCTTACCCTTTCCTATTCTCCCTCCCTTTCCTCTTTTCGGGACTTGCATTTCTTCTGCTAGTCACCTGCATGCTATTAACCCAGAGCCATTTTAATACACAACTTTATTGAAGTATGTACATTCCATAAAATTTACTGGTTTTATTAAATGTAGTAAGTTTACATCCTCCATAGGTTTACCTTTTTTTGGATATTTTATACAAATGAAATCATACAACATGCAGTTTTTGTATCTGGTTTCTTAATGTTCATTGTGTTCCCAGGATCATTTTAGGTTAAAACTTGGAATTTATTTTACCATATATGTAGCATGAATTAAACCCAAATTCTGGTGCAGGGTGGAGCTTGTTGATACATATTTTCTCCATCCAATGCTTAGGCTGAAATAGACAAGTTTCCTTACTGACTGTTTATGAGCAGCACATTTATTTGTCATCTGCTATTTCACAGAGGGTGGGTAGCTCTTTGTGATCCCATTTTTATGTGAGTCTCCCTTGTTAGACTCCCCACTTACCTCCAAGGCAGCCACCTAAGTGGGAACTCAGGGTCTTCAGGCTTCAGAAGAGACTCTCAGGGCAAAGCCAGCCTTAGTTATCAACCCATAGGATTCTTAGTTTCAGTTGATCTTTTGCCTCCGTGTGTTTCTTCTGACTGTGCCAGTTCAGCAAAGCTTTAAAAAATATAAATTTTGCTAAGTGTAAATGCCACATGCCTGCAATCCCAGCTCTTGAGTGGCTGAGGCAGGTAGATCACCAGTTCCAGGCCAGCCTAGACTACATAGTGAGACCTTATCTCAAAAAATTTAAAAATATTTCCCTCAGTATTTGAAATGTTTTCATGGAAAAAAGACTTTCAGGGTCTTTTATCTGCCATACCTACAAAATGAGAAGGGTGACAAATGTCTCTTATAGGAGTCGCTGGTTTACTTGGATCTCAGACAAGTAGAGAGTGAGAAGGAGAATCTACCCATTGTGAGTGGGAGGTCATCCTAGTCCCTGCTACTACCTCCCCCCACCAACCCCCACTTGCCTGCACAGTCTAATCTTGGGTAACACTCATGGGTCACTTTGTTTACCAACATTTTGCAGTCAGACCAGCACTCTCATTCCTTTGTACACCTTTGCCTGGTGGGTTGGTAAAAGCAGCCATTTCTCAGATTGCACTGGGAAGCACTAAGGTCCCCCTGTTCATCATAAAGTATTGTCCATGCTTATAATCAAAGTGGAAAGGGCAGGGATTAGGGATGTGGAAACTGAGACCTAGAGAGGCCAAACGACTTGCTTAAGGTCTCAGAGAACTGGCACTTGAACTCAGGCCTCCAGAGACCCGAGACAATGCTCTTCCCATGCTACTCTTCCCCTTCTTGGAGATGAGGAAATTGGAGTGGGAAGGTGTAAGTTTGAGGGAGTCTGGATTTTCTTTATCTTTGACTTCTCTGTCACTATTGTCCATTGTTATGTGAGAATAAGAGTTGAGGAACATAAACAAACAGACAGGACTGCTCATTGTCTCTGTTTTTAAGCAATAGGATCATTCTGCAGAGAAATTTCTGACTTCTCAGCATGTTGAACCTTCAGCTGGAAGAAAAGGAGGAAGGAACTGAGTCTCAGCCTCTTTTCAATGAGTTTCTTACCTCATTTTGGGGGAGAGTAATGCTATTAATGTCCTTTCTAGCAATTTGGAAAAAACAAACAAACAGATAAACATGGCTTAGAGTAATTTCCTCAGTCTTTGAAAATATCATTAGAAACAACTCCTGGAGTTCACACTGTCATTTCCAAGGTTCTAATGAGTTTCATTTGAGTCCTGTACTGTTCTGAGATGGAGGAAGCCCACAACAGTGTGTGTGTGTGTGTGTGTGTGTGTTAGAGTTGGGGCTCATTCCTTGTTGAGGGAGGAAGGAGGTAGAGTTAGGTAAGTGTCACTTACTCACTTAAGCTAGAAACTGAGGCAAGCTCCAGGCAGCATCTGCAGATTTACTTCTGGTGTGGTTCTCAGGCATTGCATCCAGACTGGCTTGAGTTGCATCTACATGGTATCCAAATGATTCCCTGGTGAGGGAAGATAGCAAACCAGTATGGTCATCTGGTAGACAATCACAACCTTAGGAAAAATCACAACCCAAAAGTCAGCTGTTGCAGTGAATTCAAGTTCAAAAAAAGAGTGGGTAGGAGGATAAAGAAATGCAGTGAAAGTTCTGTGTCTGTTACTGACTTTCCCCCCAGGAATACTTTCAGGAAAATCAGATTCTTTGTTGTTAAAAAAAATTGCCTGCATCAGTTGAAACAATCCAAAGCAATACCTAAACCTCTTTCTTATCCTAAAAAACAACCTCCTTAGGGTCTCGTTTGCATGTAGGTAGATTCAAAACAGCTAAAGTTGTACACATCTAATTTGATGGCATTCTAGTCTTTCCCTAAAGCTGTAAAAGAAAAAAGCAGGGCCAGGAAACATGACGAAGTGTTCTTCAGGCGACAAAGATTTGAAACTGTTGTTTTGAGCACTCACAGGAGATTCCTGCAGCCTTCAAGGCCACCCTACCAAGGCAGTGCTGAACTGACACTTTTTTCCTGCCTTCTATAAGTAAGAAACTCGCAAATGCACATAGGTACGGCCATAAACACCACAATGAATAACTGGAGTTGTTGCCAAATCTCACAGCCTGATTTTGTTTGCATTTGATTCCCTTGGAAATAGTAGGAAAAAAGCAAGAGGGAGGAAAACACTCAGTTGGAGCCTCAAGGTTGTTTCTAGTGCTGTTGCTATCCTGTCCAGATCTCCCTGGCACTAATGGTTGCAGGATGTACCCATGGCTATAGGGTCCAAGCCCCTAGGGGTCCCCTTGTGGGCTGGAATTGCTGGGGACTTCATGCCTTTGGGAGCAGCCTCCAGCCAATGTTGGATGGAAGTAGGTGAATAAATATCCTGGTTCCCTGCCCCTTAGCAAGACAACTCTCTGGCATGTTCTAAGTCTCTTCTAGCATGACTAAGCTTCAGCTGCCCAGAGAAGCGACCTGATGGATCATTTGCCCATTGTTGCTTCCCTTCCATTCCCTGCCTCACTTCCCCACTTCCTTTCAGTGCCTTTTGGGATCATCTCCCAAATAAACTATTTACTCTCAAATCTTTGTCTGAGGGTCTATTCCTGGGAAAATCTAATTAAGACACAGAGGAAATGTATTCTCTGAACCAAAAACTCTGTGACATCTGATTTTTGTCCTACTGATTTGGCCATAGAGTCAAAGAATGTTGAAGCTGAGGGTGTAGAACATTTTTTTTTTTTTTGGGGATGGATTTTCTTTTTTTTTTTTTTTTTGGGTGTAGAATATTTAATTCAAGTTCTACCTGATAGAGAAAAGAGAAATCAGTGATTTCTCAAGCTCCAATTCTGAAACTAGGAATATTTTGCCAAACATGGGCATCAAAGGTGCTCAGGATAGTGATGTGGGCTGGGGGTGTGCCAACTTGGAGGTAGGACCACTGGTTTCTAGTCCCATTTTGTAACCCTTGATTGTGTGGCCTGAGCCTCCCTCATCTGGGAAATGAGCCACTGGGGCAGTGACTTCTGCACTCCACTTTCAACAAGCATTGAAATGAAAAACACCAAAGAACTAGAACAGCAGAGAAGAGCAGAATGTGAGATGTGTTGTCATCAAGGTGCTTAAGGGTTTGGAAAGCAAGATGGAAGAAGTGATGGAATTAGAGATCACCTTTAGGAGTAGGAGGTGAGAACCCTGAGGCAGCTTAGCTGGAGTAAATGGGATGGTGAGAGGGAGAAATGGAGGAACAGAGAGTTCTAGAAAAGCATGCAGTGTCTTTCCTATGTCTTACCCCTCATCACATTTTCCAGAGACAGGGCACAAGAGAATCTGCTCTGTGGTAAACTGAGCAAGAGAACAAAACTGGACTGAGGTACTGGGTTTGGAGAGGAGGATGTGGGAGGGAAACTCAGGGACAGGCTGCCTCTCTCAGAGGTCCCACCATGGCAGGTGACCTACGTTAGCTTTTTAAGCAGGTCCTCTGGCAGGCGTCTAGGAGGTTGGCTTACCACTTTTCTGTCTCCAAAAGTGTCCTTATCAGTCAATTTTACCATATTTATGGACACTTATACCTGTTCAGTAGTAAGCAAACCAATAAACTAGGCCTTCATGGAGTTTGCATTCTGGTTGGGGGAGATGGACAAAAAATTAATAAGTAAACAATATATAATTGAGTCAGTGGTGATACCTGCCATGAAAACAAATAAAAGAGGAAAAAGGGGGAAAAATAAGATGCACGTGGAGGTGGCGGGAGTGTGAGAATGAGGTGGGTTTTCAATTTTAAATAGAATTAGCAGAGAAGGCCTCACCCAGAAAGTGACCTTGAACAGTGCTCTAGCCACAGGGTACTTGGAGTAAGAGGTTCCAGGCCAAGGAAACCCCAACTGCGAGACCTTGGTGGAAGCAAGTCTGGTTTCCTCAACAAGCTGGTCACTGCCAGGACCCTGGCCTTGATACTGGTGAAATGGGAGCTCCTGCAGGGTGTGAGCAGAGGACATGATCCTCCCTTATCTCTGCCTGAGAGCAAGTTTGACAAAGTACTTCATGTCAAAGTAATGACTGGTAACAGCCAAGAGCCTTCGTTTGTTTGCCTACTTTTAGTTTGAAAAGAAAACCTTTCCATTATGTTAAATTTCAAATATATAAAAGTGAAGAACATATTGAATGGATCCTCATGTACCTGTTGCTCAGTTTCAGGACTTAACAACGCAAAGATAATCATAGTTTTATCTGTACACTTTTAAAAAAATGCAAAAATTGTAGCCCTTCATCTGTAATTGTTTCAGGAAGGATCTCAAAACCACAAGAACTCTTTTGAAAAAAAACCATAACTATCAATACCTTTATCATGCCCTCAACACTGAGTAAATTCTTTAATATCGAGTGTCCAGTATTCCATGCATACCTGAAAAATGAATAGTCTATATGTTGCATTTGATTTATTTTTCTTAAAGTTTTTAAAATTAAGATTTGCTCTTATATTTTAGAATAATTTTGAGTTCATAGCAAAATTGAGAGGAAGGCACAGAGATTTTCCATATATCTTCTGCCCCCAGAAATATGCACCCCTCATTATTAACATCTCCCTCCAGAGTGGTACACTTGTTGCAACTGATGGATCTACACTGGCACACCATTACCACTCAAAGACCATCTACAGTAGGTGCACTCTTGATGTTGTTCCTTTTATGGTGACATGTCTCTACCATTACATCCCATACTAAATAGTTTAACTGTGCCAATACTCTTCTGTCTCCACATATTCATTCTTCCTAAACCACCTGAAAATCACTGATCTTTTTGACTGTGTCCATAGTTTTGCCTTTTCTAGAATGTCATGTAGTTGTAATCATACAGTATATCTTTTTTGTATTGGCTTCTTTCACTTAGAAATGTGCATTTAATTTCCTTTTCCATGGCTTGACAGCTCATTTCTTTTTACTGCTGAATATTATTCCATTGTCTGGGTGTACCTCAGTTTATTTGCTCATTCATCTATTGAAGGACATCTTGGTTGCTTCAAAGTTTTGCCAACTATAAATAATGGTACCAAAAATTTCTATGTGCAGGTTTTTGTGGGGAAGTACATTTTCAGCACCTTTCAGTAAATACCAAAGATGTGTTGAATGCTCATTCTATATATTTTCTTCTTTCTCCCTCCCTCTGATTTTAATTAACTAATTAACTAATTAATTGGCACTGGCAATTGAGCCCAGGGCTTCATGCATGTTAAGCACATGCTCTATTACTAAGCTATACTCCCAATCCTCTTTTTATTGTTCTGTGTTATTTGGAAAAAAAACAGGCTGGTTGTCCTATAGAAATTTTCAGTTGGATTTTTCTTTGTGCTTCCATGGGATATTAGCTTGTGTCCTCTCTCTGTTATATTTCTTATAAATTGGTCATTAACTCTAGAAGTGTGGCCAAATTCAAATTTGATTTTTTTTGGTGAGAATGTCTTATATATAGGAAGTGTTGTGTTTCTCTGTGGACTGAAGCTGAAGAAGGGGTGTTGTAAGGTAAGTGGGGGAGAATATTTTGGGAGATTTGAGGAGAGATGTTTCTAAGGTCTTTAACTTAAGCTAGACCAGTGGCTATTGGCTTCACCTGTTTATAAAATCAGCTACTGGTTAGAGGTGTGTGTGTGTGTGTGTGTGTGTGTGTGTGTGTGTGTGTGTGTGTGTCATCATGGCTCCAGGATAAGAAAATGATGTGCAAGGCAGGTATGCCAGATTTTCTGACTTCTCAAGAAAATGGAATCTACTGATGAGAAGTAAAACATTCTGATATCAACGGTAAAGTCTGTGTGATTATAGTATTACCGTCATAAGGAATTGTGACTACAAAGACACCAAAAGAAACAGGGTTTCTTTCTCTGACTTGGCATTGTTGTGACAAGCACTTTCATTTTCTAACTTTTCCCTCTTTAATTTTTCAATCGGTGTACAGCAATTACATTAGTTGTTGTATTTAATACGTGGTATATTTGTTCTTAGACTTTTACGACTACTGCTAATTAACTGTACAGTCTTTTATTAGTGTTTGAAATTCCAATTACTGCAGTACCAGGAAATTTTAATATTGTTTAGACTGCACTGCTTCTTTATTGACTCTTAGGTTTTCCTCAAGAAACTCAAGTTATGAATCTTGGTGAGTCTGTGTTCATTAAAGGAATCACCCTGCTTTAAACAGCCCTTCTCCTTTGTTAGTGAACAAAAGGAGAAGGAATGGTGCCTTGGAACTGGGGTAAATGTTGAGTAGTGTGTTGCACATCCCATGCCAATGACTAGTTTTCAAGGAGTTGAGGGCATTTCTGTGATTGGCAAGGAAATGCCTGTGGTATGCTCCTCTCCCTTGCTCCTGATGGATTGGTGCTCCTCAGGTCCCGCTCAGGGAGTATGCTCATTGCCCCATCAGCATGTATTCTCTAAAGGGAAAGTCTTTTCTCCTTTCCTTTGTCTTTCTCTTTTTCTCTATCTTTTTTTGCAGTACCGGGTAGGCAGATGCTCTACCACTTGAGTCACACCTTAGTCCCTGGGAGTCTTCTTTCCTTCCTTGCTCTACACTTGCCCATCTTTTTAGGTTTCTCAGACACCATTTTCTCCAAGAAGACTTCTGAGCCTCAACCTCCCCAGTGCTCCCTAGTCTGAACCCCAGCTTAGAGAGTACCATTTGTCTTGTTTCACTCATTAATCACCTTTGGTGTGCTTTCATCATGACTTGATCTGAAATGTAAACTCTAGAGAAGGAAAGTCATCTCAGGGATGTCTTCAGTACACCCTGCCAGCCCCATAATGCTGCAGGCACTCAGTCATCATTTGCTGATCATTGTATCTGTGGGATGAGTTGTGTAGAGTGAGTTTTCTAAATGAAACTTATGACTTATGTCAATATCTTTAAATGTAGAATCATAAAAGCACTGACAATCTAGTCATCACACATGCTTTGAGGTTTGTCTCATCTTCCTTTCTTTCCCTCAAACACATACTGCTATGTCAGGTATTGTGTCAGCATTAGAGATATGAAGATGATACAGATGCAGGGCTCAGTTGGCTGGAGGAGACACAGTCTTGAAATATGTCACTGGATTATGGCATGGCCAGCAGTAGGCTACAGGCAAATCACAGGTGCTGGGATGCCAGAGGAAAAGGCGAGAAAACCCCCTGCTAAGTTTCCTTCATCCTTCTGCCTTCCTACTGACCTTGGTGAGTAACTCTTTCCAAAAATGGGATTTTGTAACATTTCTGAATAGTGGTTTCTGCCTTGATTATTCCTTAACACAGGGGAGAAGGAGTTCCATTTATGGCTTTAGAGTCCAGGGCCTGGAGTTAGACCTGGGTTCTGGACATAGTGCTTTTATGGCTAGGGGTGACCTTGGGAAAATGGTCTCACTTCCCTAAGCCTCCATTTTCTCATATGATAAGGAGCGACAATCACTATCCCATCATAGGGGAAAGATGAGGATTCAATAAGATGACTCATGAGTTTGGGGTCCAGTGCTTTGTGAATGCTCAGTAAATGTTTGGTGTATGGCTAGAAAGCATTCATTCTGGCTTGATCCCTTCCTTCTCTCCCCTCCTTCCAGAACTTAAGTGCCTGTGCTGTGGTACTATCCATGCTGTTAAGCCCCAGAGAAGTATCTCACTGGATTCTTGTATTTCAGCACCAGGGTCCCTACTGGAAAGGTAGAAGTCAGAGAGGGAACATCTGTCCTGCCTCTGGGTCCACTTTCCATCGTGTCTGCTGCCTTTGCTGGGATAACTCTTTACCAAGTGCAGAGCCAAGGGGTGAGGATTTCTGTCCATCCCATTGGGACCTAGGGGGTGAATGAGTTAACATTTACAAAGTGCTTTGAGCTCCTTGGAGAAAAGGCACAATCTAAGTATTCTCATTAGTGCATGAATAATAGATGAGCATAAAGCACTTTGCAAATATGAAGTTCTTTAGTGATGCCAAATAACATTTCCACCAACCTACCTGTGAGATGGAGGCCAGTTCTTGAAACTGCTTGCTGGTTCTTGTCTTGCCATCACCCATGCAGAGCATGATTTTGGACAAAATCATTTCACCCATCTGGGTCTCAGAACAGAGGGTCAGAATGGCTGATAGTAAAACAACTCTTACTTAATTTGGTGCCTCTCTTTGGGGTTCTTTGTTTAGATGGAGAAAATGACTAGCAGAGAGTGGAGTAGTCATTCGTGGGAGGGTATGCTGTTTTCTCCAAAGCAGGACTCAATTATGAGCAGTGGTTACATCAGCTCCCTCCTCCTCTTTGGTCCCACTGAGAATGGCCTTGACTTTTCTTTGGCGTTGTGGGTCCTTGCATCCAGGACTATGGAGGAGAGACCGCCTGCATCTGAGTCTTAGGAAACACTTAATGACCATATCCCTTTAAAAGACTGTGGTAAAATACACCTAACATAGAGTTTATCTTGGCCCCTTTAAGTGTACCATTCAGTAGTGTTAAGTACATTCACATTGTTGTGCAAACAAACCTCAAAACTCTTCTCATCTTGCAAACCTGAAACCTCATCCCTATTCAACCACAACTCCCCATCCCTCCCTCCCTCAGCCCCTGACAACCACCTTTCTATTTTCTGTCTTTCTGAGTTTGACTCCTTTAGGTCCCTCATATAAATGGAACCGTGTGGTATTTGCCTTTGTGTGGTTGGTTTATTTCACTTAGTGTAATATCTTTGAGGCTCATCCACATTTTAGCCTGTGTCAGAACTTCCTTCTTTTTTTAAAGGCTGAATAATAGTCCATTGTATGTATATGCCAGTCTCTGCTTATTCATTCATCTATTGGTGGATACTTTGGTTGCTTCCAGTTTTTGTGAGTAATGCTGTTATGAACATGGATGTACAGCTCTCTTGGAAGTTCTGCTATCAATTCTTTTGGATATATACACAGAAGTGGAATTACTGGATCATATGGCATTCCATCTTCATATTTTTAAGGAAATGATGACATCCATTTGTTCTCCAAAAATATAGAGTTGAAAGAGAATTTTTGATGACTTCAGAGTGCCTGCATGGTTCCCTCCATCAAACACTCATCCATAGTCACTAAGTTGTCACCCTGAAGATACTTTGCCTTTTATCAAGAGGATTATATAATTTTAGAATCTGAGGCTTGATTTAGACACATCTGGAACCCTGAAGTTCATAGCCTTATAGCATGAGTTATCTTGGTGTAGAGCAATTCTAATCGGAAGATGTCAAGCTAAAATTGAACCCTCTTGACCACCTGCCAAGGGGGACGACTCAGCACAAGTCCAAGTCCCTACACACAACCTTTCTGCTGTTTTAAGGCAGTTCTCATGTGTCTTCGAGTCTTCTCTCCAGCCCACACGTGTCCTCACCAGGGACCTCTCTCCACCTTTGGCTTCAGAAGTCTGAACACATTCTCAACAGAGACCCATATTATTTCACCTACACAGGTTCTCTTTGACTTACAATACGGACAGGTCTTACCTGTTTCTGTTCTGCCAGAGACAGCATTTAGGAAAACCACAAGCTGGGAAGAGGACAATGCTTCTTACAAGACCTTCCAAAGAAATGCCAGGTTAGGCGTTCCATCAGCTGATAAGTGTGGTCACAGGTAACATCTGACTAACAGTAACTGATGTAAAAAATGCATTTAATTAGCTCAGATAGCTGGAAGTCTGGGTGGTTGTAGATTTGGTGTGGGGTCTCAATGATGGCATCTAGAAATTGGGCTCTTTTTATGTAACCAACATAAGGCAGTCATTCTAAATATGTCCAATGTTTATCAGGTTATTCATAAAATATGGGTTCTGTGCATTTAGATAAATGGTAACGTTTTCAAAATCTTCTGGTTTGTACTTTTTTCACTCTGCCCTTTTTTTTTTGGTGGTACTGGGGTTTGAACTCAGAGCTTCTCATTTACTAGGCAGGCACGCTTCTGCTTGAAGCACATCTGCCATCCCTCAGCCTGCACTCTTTTGAAGAGTGATCCGAGCTGCTTTGTGCATCTACTCCATTGCTCTGGAAATGCTGCATAATATTCCTGGGGTTTAGCTCATCTTGTTTCACTCAACTCTGTCCCCTAGTGGAAACCTCAATGGCCTTCAACTCTGCAAGCAAAGCCCTTCACCTGTGATCATGTGACAAGGAACAATGGGCTCTGATGGGGATTTTTGTGATCTACAGACCTGAGAGCATAGTGGCTGAGTCATAAAATGGATTTGAATAAGCACCGCTGAAATGCCTCTTAAAAATACTGCACTCGTCTATCCTACCAGTTGTTCATGCTTAACTGGAAGCTAGGTCTTGGAATGGGAAGTGACTCGTCTAAGCTTACACAAGCAGTAAAAGTGAATTAGGATGAGAATCCAAATTCAGGTGTTCTAACTTCAGAACCTTTTCTTTTCCAGGGCCTCACTCTGTAAACCTCTGAATCATGATACAGAGCATCAATAAAAAGAATTTTATTTAAGGCTATTGTTATTTGAAGCATGCTTGGAATTTCAGAAGTGGCTTCTGGTGCCAACGGCAAGTTACACGCAAAAGAGAGTGGAAGCTAATGGGTAGCTCAAGTTCGACTTTCCAATCCAACCTGTTCTGAGGCCCTTTTGACTGCTTTATTATGGTTGCTATTACCCTATTTTGGGAAGTATTTGAAACTGAAGAGGAAGTGCTATATAGGATGGAATCTTCTTTCTTTTCATTTTCCAGGATCCACAAGGCCAATCCTCTATGTCTGTCTGACATGAAAGTAAAGAGGCATCACAGAATCAGATGCTGTGGAATCAGAATGGGCCTTAAAGATTACCTAATCCAACTCTTCCATTGTATAGATGAGGAAACTGAGACCAAGAGAGAGAAAGTCACTTGTCTGAAGTCACACAGAATAGGACTGGCAAGTGAAAACCAGTCTATTACTCTTTGTACACAGCAACTTTTCTCTGTCTACCTAGGAATCCACATTTTAAGTCTCAAAGACCTGAGGGATATCATAAACAGTGGTGTACCTACAAATGTTTTATAGTGATCTCTCTGGGTGAGTATGGGGGAACAAAATAAAGTCTATTTGTAGTATTCTCCAGTCTTCTTGGGGTAAGCACTCCTGCCACAGTCAATTTCACACTGCTAATGTGTTGTCACTGAGAGTGGAGTTGGGAGAGCCAGTAGTATGGACGTCACATGGGGCATTTTCACTGCCCATACTTGAGAGACCAAGTAACCCCTTGTGGTAAAGTCCAGTAAAATGACCAGGAAGTGATGAGATCTGAGTATTGATTATCTTTGTTTGTAGTGTAATTTATTTATTTATTTTTGACTATACTGGGGGTTGAACTTGGCCATGAACTTGCTAGGAAGGTATTTTATCACTTGAGCTATGCCCCCAACTCTAGTGTAATTTATTTGATGATAAGTTTACCAAATGTAATGTGTAACAAAGTTTGTGTTTATCAGTAGCTCATGAAATTCCTGAAACCTGAACGCTCATCTCTCCTGAGCTGGTGTGGGTCAGCTCCTGTGTACCACAGGCTGTAGAGAAAGAAAACCAGATTTCTGGAGTGACAACCTGACTTTCTAGTTTATGCATTTGTCTCAATGCATTTGAATATTCTTTGGTGGGAACATGAAATATGAATATAGTTGGGAAAAAGGCAGAGGATAAATGAGTTATTTTGGAGATAAATTTTATGTATAGCTCTTTAGGCCCCCAAACTATAAAAGTTCTAACTCTTATAGATGGACCTTAAAAAGAATTGTGTTGTACTCCTTCCTACTTCATTACACATGAGACACTGTAACTTACTGCTTTTCTATTGACAACTCAGGGCATGTTGAAGTGTGGAAAGCTGTGTGTTTCTGGAATAAATGACCCCAGACTGCTGTGTTGTTTGGGGTCCTTGGACTTGCTTTTTAGAGTTGTTTTTTTTTTTTAAATTCTTACTATCTTCCTACTACTGCCAGTGTGTCTGTCTCTAGCATTTTCCCTTCTCCTTCCCTCCCTCCCTTTCTCCTTTCCTCCCTCTCTCCTTCCTTCCCTTGGAGATTGCACTCAGGGCAAGGCCTCTGCTATTTAAGCCATGATCCCAGTCCTTTCAATTTTAGTTTATTTCTCAAATAGGGTCTCCTGCTAACTTTGGGCTGGCCTGAACCGATATCCTCCTTCCTTTGCTTCCTGAGGAGCTGGGATTATAGATTTGAGCCATCATGCCTGGCCCCTCTCTCCTCTTTCTAACCGACTAAATAGAAATGGAGAGAGCCAAACTTATTGGAATCATATTAAAAATGTCAGTAACCTACTGAAATACAGACCTGATGAGTAAGATGCATAAATTTTAGTGTATAGTCTTGAAATATTTATTTTGGCTGCTCAGAGGACTTTTTGCTTAACTTTTGATTCTTGTAGAATCTCTGGAGAGGAGATATTACCAGATTCCTAGGCTCTAGATCAGTGAATTATACTACAATAATATTATTATATATAAGTATATAATATATCTCCATGAATGTATGCCATTAGAGAAGAAAAGACAGTTTATCTGGGCCAGGCAATGTGTCATATAAAAGGCAGAGCAGTCCTGGACTGTATTTTGAGGAACCCTTGAATGCTGTGGGGATGTGAGTTGTTTCGTCTGGTAGGCTTGGCAAAAGACAGTGAGTAAAGGAGTAATGTCTCTTTGCTTTAGAGGGGTTCTTAGGTTCTTTCAGCACAGATGTAGGCCGTGAATGGGAAGGAAATCTAGTATTTGGAGTTTTGCTTTGCTTGATGGTCCCTCTACACACCTGCCCATCTCCAGGACAGCTGCTTACTGGGGCTGGGAAAGGAAGTACACTACACCTGGAGATCTGGCACAATCACTTACCTTGACATTGGAACCATCAACAAAGTCCTCGACCCTTGTTCCATCAGTCTATCCATTCCTCTGCCTCTAACAAAGAAGGAGATACCATTGGGTCATTGTTCCCTGGCTTTCAAACAGGAAGTAGCTTCCCATACTTCTGTCTTCCTCCCAGAGTGCAGGAAAGACAGTTTTCGGTGTGAATGGAGGAAGTAGCCTTCTCCACACAGGAACGGGACACAGCATGCCATTTACAATACCTCCCACACCAATTCTTCTCTCATTCCTTCAGAGCACTGAGGCTTTCGGGGTTCTCAAGTTGAACAAGAAAGCCTAACCCTGCTCCTTTTCCTTAGGTCCTCATTAGCTGCTCAGCACAGAAGAGTGTCCAAGACTTGGGTGACTGCCAGAAAGCACAAGGACATACTTCCTTTCTTGCCCTAGCCCCTGGTTGGATGCTATTGATAACATTTGGACAACTTCTACAAGGTCTCTGGAGCTAGGGTCACCCTACCTAGGGCAGTGGGGAGCCCAGTAGGGAGGACTTGCTCCTCCACCTCACTGGCCCAATTAACAAGTTGGGTCCTTTCCAGCTTTTTTCGTGGCTCTCATGGGGCTGGGGTCCGCTGGGGGTGGGCAGACAGTCTTACTTTAAGCACCATATTGATCCTCACATGGTCCTGGGGTCCCTCTTGGGGGAGCACTCTCATGTTTTAAGTGCATGCAGTTACTCTCTTGACTGGCTTGTAAACAGGTTTTAATGGGGCTATTAGTGTAAAAGGACAGGAAACTTTCAAAAACAGCCTCTTAAATATTCATGAGGATGTTAAATCTGGCGCTTAATCACCAGTGTTTGCACACAGCTAACAGGGAGGGAGGACAGCTAACAGGCTGCCTTCACTTGGAACAATTGACAGGGCATTAATAAACGCTCTTACAGGCATGATTAATGGCCAAGAGAATAAGACTTTTTTTTTTTTTTCAAACAAAAGGAGACTCTCCTCTAAGAACTCCTTTCTGGGGAGTGCCCATGTGAGAGTGGGCATAAATTCAAGGGATCTGGAGGCTGGAGGAGTGTCATGGATAACCAAATTCTTTCGCTTAAGACATACTTGGACTCCTATCTGATTATCCACTACCTGGAGCACAGCTTCCTAAATGGAAACATTCCAAAAACAGAAGCAGGGAATGTGCAAAGAATTCCCTACTTGAGGATTCTTAACTCAGCCTTAGGAAAGCCCTTGAGGAAAGCACAAGAGCCCTCATGGTGGGAGCTCTCTGGAGAGCTGTGACCAGCTGCCTTCTCAATACCTGAACTCATGTACTTTTTGGCTGAGTTAATCACAGGCAAAGATGGCCAACTGTGGTCCAGGGCTCCTATGAGCAGCCTCACCCCTCCCCAGTCCACCTTTCTAAGTGTGCATTTTAATTTATGAAGAGGCATCTTTTTCTAACTTCTCTCTTGTCATATTTGGTGTAGAAGCCCCATTGAAAAATGAATGAAAAGATTGCTTTTAAACTAGTAAGTGATCTGTACTGTTACTTTCTTGGAATGGACCTTGGAGACTGAGTAGGCCAATTTTTACTCATTCCAGATGAAGAAACTGAGGCACAGGGTCAGTTTCAAGCAACTTGTTCAAGGTCAAACACTGAGGGAGTGGCAGAGTTAGGACTAGACTCCAGGTATCCAGAGTCCTTGTCCACTAGCTCTTTTTGCAGGAATCTCACATTGGCATGGTGAGATTTCTCTAGGGAGAGCCAGAGAACATGCCACTCATTCCTTTAGAAGGGCTAAAGGCTCAAATGCTTTCCCAGTTCCAAACACTGCAATATCTGCTCTGGTAGCCCCAAACCAAGTGAAGTCTTGTGGAACACCCCACAGTTTCTGGGTGGTAGAAAATCCCAGTTTCATTATCTGAGAACAAGTCAGAAATTCAAACTCATGTTTTCCAAGTACCAGTTGGAAGTTTTGGTTGACAAGTTCCATTTAGAAATGAAACCAAGGCCACCTCCTATGCATAAAGTCAGACATTCATAAAAGCTGGTTTCACAGAGCTAAAAAAAAGCCCTAGTATGTTTTATAATGATATCTTAGGGCAAAGAGTCCCCAGTCCTTCCTAGTCCTTCATATCTTATTCCATCAAGCCTGTCTGGTGTCTAAGCTACTGATTTAGGGGTTGGGGATGGAAAGGCTGTCATGAACATGGAGGACCAGTGTCGCCATCCCAAAGTATTCTTCCTGTCATTAGCAATTTGACTCCAGGGCAATGCAGTAGTAGGTTGAGTCTTTTTTTTTTTTTTTTTTTTGCAAATATCATTTCTATCATCTCTTACTATTCCTCAGTGATCTATGGTGGCTCCCACTTCATATGAGTGCAACACAAACTAGCCCTTCTCTGCACAATTTTAGCTTCCCCTCAGAGCCAATCACATCCTTCTTTTGGAATTAGTGAGCAGGAACACTACCTGACAGATGGATATGATTCTTGATCATGGACTTGCTCAGAGACTCAGTGGAACATTTTTTTTTAAATGGAATGCCAACCAGGAATAAAAAAATCAGCTTCTCTTGCTAAACAGTTTGCATTAATGACTTCCATAAGAGCCAATCTATTGATTTGCTTTAAAACAAAACTCTATTCGTCTCTTTCATCTGGATATATAAGTAGTAGGTGTTATTGGTAAAGCAACCAATTTGAAAGAGTTTTCGCAATTAGAATGAATGTATTTTGAGAATTTTCCAGTAATTGTTGCAGTGTTATACAAATCCAAAGCACAGTTGAAACATAAATCCCAGTAGAGCTGAACTGTTTTCTCAATGGAGAGCCGGAGGTCAGCTGTATGAAGCACCAGGATGAATCTATATGCCGGTTTAGGTTACCAAAATGACACCAAGTGTTGAAAAGAAAAACACTGATTCCACAGAAACAACTGTTCATTGACTTTGTGCCTCATCTCAAAGCCTCCTATTACATAACATTATTTTTGGTTGGTTTGTTTATCAGTGGCTCTCATTCTGGCTCACTGAAAACACCTGGACTAGGATGTAGGCAATTTAAGTTCTACTTACAGTGGTATTAGTAAATTATCGTATATATTGAATAAATCTCATTTTCCTCGTCTTGAAGTGGGTATGGTAACACCCATGATAACAGTCTGTTTTCCAGTTGATATCTCCCAGCCACTGTAGACTGAAACTTTCTCATGTAAGACATAGAATCTCCCCCCGAACCTCGTCTTTCTCCAGCATTTTCAGATCAGTGGCATCGCAAACTACTCAGGTGCTCGTGCCAGAAACTAGAGTTGTCCTCCCTCCCTACCATAGCTAATCAATAGCACATTCTGTTCTGTCTTCTAAATAACTCTCATATCTGTTCACTCCACTGAGCACCCTAGTTCAAGCCATTCTTATCACTTGCTTGGCTGAGGACATTCGCCTTCATATTCTTTCTCCAATGACCACTATTGCCTCCTCCAGTTTGTCTCTGATAGCAGCCAGAGCCATCCCCTTAAAATAGAAACCCACTTGCATCATTTTCCTTGCATTAGCCTTCCAATGGCTGTCCAAGACCGTGAACTTGGCCTATCAGGCCACACATGATAGTCTTGTCCCTACCTGGCCCTTCAGTCTCATTTCTGTCTTATTCCACTCTAATCACAAGACTCTCTTCTCCTTCTATGATTCTTTTGTTTTATGCGCAAGGTCTCGCTATGTAGCCCAGGCTGGGCTTTGAACTCATGATCCTCCTGCCTCAGTTTCCCCAGTGCTGGTATTATAGCCACTACATGTGGCACTATACTTCTTTTAAGACCTGGAACCTTGACACACATAGTTCCCCATGCAGGGAAGCTCATCCGCCCGTCCTTGCCTGAATGGCACCCAATCAACATTTGACTTCAGGGTAAATATAAAATGCTAAGAGGAGACTTAGCTGCTCTCACTCCTGTTTCCCAGTAGGATAGATTTCTTTTGTCATTGTATTCTGAGAATTTATTGAAATTGTGTTTCCAATATTTATTTGTGTGATTATTTGGACTGTAAGCCCCCATGAGGTCCAAGACTATGGCAGCTTTGTCCCAGTGCCCCCAGTGCCTTGACAAAGTGCCTATCACATTGCAGACAGATGGAAAGGTAACAGGATGGATGCGTACATGAATGAATGTGCAAACACCAAACACCAATGCAAATCCAAGTCATTTTCATACTTGTCCAAAGGATATCAATTAAGTGAAGAGATGAAATGTATTTAATGAGTCAGAAATTTGGGGGTAGTAAGTTGACAGAAAGACATTGTGAACTAGTTTAACTATTAAAGAGGAAGCTTATTAGTCCCTGTAACCTAGGCATAGAGAGAACTGGAATGGAGCTAGCCTCTGTTACTCAAAAGATGACAGGCAATTTCTCTCCATTTTTTTCTCCTTTGTATCTGTTTCTCTCATTCCCTTTGCCTTTCTTTCTTTAATAAGGACACATTTCTCCATAGGGTAAAGAAAGTGACCATGGGGAGCCCCAGATTCACAACTTTTTAGTCTTTTCCTGCCAGGAAAATCTCAGAGAGTGATTAGAATTGACCTTCCCTTGGGCCACAAGCTCATCCCTAATATTCCTACTATGGTCAAGAGGATGGAGCTCTGATGAGTCTGTGCCAAAGCTCCTGAGGTTGCAATCTATTAAAAGGGCAGGGCTGGCACCTGGGGTAGTGAGGAGGTCCTGAGCAGTTATAGATGATGACATCACAGAGTGTGAATTCCATAGGAATGGAAAGAAACCAAGTGCTCTGGATTGCAATGTTCTTGATTTGAACCTTATTTTTTCCTGGTTCCTGACACAGCTTAGATTAATCAGAAAACTAAGAACAGAGACAGCTTTACCTGTGTGCAGAGTAGGCAGCCATTCTCTTGAGATTCCATTAAAGAATTAATTCTTCAGTTTAGGATGAGAGCTCTCAATGATTAACTGCAATTCAAGAACCCAGCTAAGGAGTCAGCTTTACAATTTATGGTGCCAATAGCTTCTGACATTTATCCAAATGTTGTTCTTCTCTATTTCTAGGGAATTAGTGGTGGAGACTAAGGGAATGAAAAGGCTATAAGGATCCACCCTGTTGACACTTGAATTAATGAGTGAGTTATGGAAGGTAATACTTCTCACCAGTCTTCCATAGTCTAATAAAATGTCACCTCCTTTCTGAAGCCTTTCACTGTACACTGCCCTCCCGATAAGGACTTATAGTTAAAGATCTATTTATGAATTATGAGAATTTAGTGAGCTAGTACAGATAAGGCACGTAGAATGGCACAGTAAACACTCAGTAAGTTTTTATCTCTGGATGTGGTGGCTACCAAAAAGAGATGTCACAACCTCTCTGTATCCTGGGTCCGTATCAATTTTTCCATACAACACATTTAACTTTTTCTTTAAGAACTTTTATGCGAGCCACACCGTGGGAATTTCTGGTTCAAAATCACTGTGCTAAGTTGGAATAATTTATGCATGGACATTTTCCATCTGGATTCCTACAACTGTTTTATGAAATTTAGATTGTGAATGTAACATTTTGTGCTTGTGCTCACTGGTAGATCTTATTAAAATGGGGTTTTCCAGAGTCTTCTTAGGAATGAGATTCTGGGTCAGCAGGTCAGGGGGAGGCCCAGGAAGTTCGGAACTCCATCCATACTTTTAGTGATTCTCCTTTTCTGCAGGGGTTTCCATGGACCATAGCTTAAGAAACATTGGCCCAGAAGAAGGATGGGGAGGGATGAGGAAAATGCCAGCACTCATAGTTTGGTTAACTGAGGTATCGAACCACATAATGACTTACCAAAGTCCCAAAGTACCACTAACCAAGAAGAGAGCTCCTGTCATTTTTCCCTCATGGGCCAGCCAGGTGAACTTCCTATCATATAGATAAAAAACATCTACTCGGTATATGGCCACATAGGCCAGTGACAAGATCATAGCTCTGTCAAGTTCCATTCTTAGCACAAACTCACTGCTGTGCTGCCAGTTTGAAAGAGGGGATGGCAGAGAGTAGAGGGCTGCAGTTTCAAAAGTCCCCAGAACAAATGTCTTATGGGTGTCATGGTAGACCACAGAGTGAATATATTCATGGACACCAGCCCTTGTTACTTTTTGTGAAGAGTTTTCCAGGAAGGTTCAGAAATAAAACTTGGGTGGTCAAATGCAATCCCAATGATCCCGCCCTTTGCACAGAAGGTGGGGTGTATTAGTGTATTAAGGCAGCCTGACAGAGGAGCACGCATTACCAACTCCTATGCTTTTGTATTAAGCATTATGTCTTATCTTTACAGTCAGATTAATGGAGATTAGTGATTCCACTTAAGAGTTTAAATATCATGCTGACCCAAATTCTTGGAGCCATCATAACCTGGCGATGTTTAAGGACTGGACCAGCTGGTAGTCAAGAGGTGGAGGGGGAGGTCCGCATTTTCCCAAAGTCATTTCATTAATTGTTCTCTATAAGGAAGCCACGGTGCCTCTTTATACGTAATGCACATGTAGCACTCCCCCTACTTTCCACACACTTAATTGTCCATCAGGCCAGACTGGAGATGCTCCTTTGCTAAGAGGGGATATAATAATCAACGGTCACTCATGCTAGCCTTCCTTTGACTTCTTTGGGCGGAGCCTAGTCCCTGAAGTCTCCATTGGTTTCATTAATGTCTTTTATCCACTTGAAGGATAAAAATAAATCTCTCAAAAGCTCTTAGAAATCTGCCACCCTGACTGTAGGAAGAAAAAGGAGGACAGCTGTTAATTAACAAACTTAAACCATTTCCGCAAGAACACACAGCTGTGATCCAGATAGCACAGGACCAAGCCAGGCCTTTCTTTCAGTTCTGACATTCCATGTATTCATTGGATAGACTTAGTGCCTGTTATACAGCTAAAGAAGAAACTGCATTTGAATTTTACTTTAAAGTTAAGGCTCTGTTTTTTTTTATAGCAAGTATATTCAGGGCTAGTAGAGTCCAGTTGTTATGGTTTGAATGTGAAATGACTGTGAAATAACAAGCATGTGTTAAATGCTTGGTTGCCAGCTGATGGGCTTTTGGTACGTGATTGGATACTAAGAACTATGACCTAATCAGTGAATTAATTCATTGATGGATTCACAATCTGATGGCATTATTGGGGAGATGGAAACTAGGAAGGGGGGCCTACCTGGAAGAAGTAGGTCACTGGAGTGTACCCTGGAAAGGTACATCTTGTCCATTGCCCCTCTTTCTCTCTCTGTCTGCTTCCGGGCCATGAAGTGAGCAGCCTCCTCTACCCTATGCTCCTGTCGCTAGATGTCCTGCCTTGTTTAGGCCCAAAGCAATGGAACAAGCTGACCTCTGAAACTGAGCCAAAACAAATCTTTCCTCTTTTAAGCTGATTTACCCATATGTTTTGTCATAGTGACAAAAAGTGACTCACACACTAGTATTCTTTTAGTTATCTTTAAGGGGGAAGAACTTGGTCAGAAACAATCAAAGCCTATTTGGAACCAAACCTTGTAGTCAAGATGTATGATCAATCTGGCAAAGGGCATGTTTGACTAAAGACAAAGTAATGTGACTGTTTTTGTTGTATGGGTAGCAGAGCAGAGGTTACCAAGAAAGAAATTCCAAAAACACTTAGCATACTGGCAGCCTTGACACCAGGAACTGGTGGAAGGAGGGGTGTTAAATTTGACAAACTCACTACTCCCTTACCCCCCAATCCAGTTGCAAATCACCAGTGTAATCTGTCACAGGGATATGTGGAAGAGGAATACTTAGTTAATATTCAGATAATGATGTTACTCCAAAATTATTTCTCTTTACCCTATGTGCATGAATGATATGGAAAGTTTTTTTTAAAAAAGTGACTTCTATTTAATGTTTTTTTCTAGAAGTCGCTATCAGTATCTTCACAGTTTTAGCTTTCAGAAAATTTTCTACAACTAAACATAAACGGTTGCACAGTCAACAAATTCTACAAATGCTGCTGACATCATAGCTTTGTGGAGAGAGGTAGATATTATTTTCTCATGTTATAGATGAGGGCTCTCAGATTAAGAAAGAAGATGCTCGACAAAGGCCATACAACCAGATAGTGGTAGAGTCAAGATTTTAACTTAACTCTGTGTGACTTAACATTCATGCTGTTTTTTGTGCTATTTTCTGCCAATCAAGAGAGGAGGGAGGTGGAGTTCCTGTACATGGAACAGTCAAGCCTGTAGAGCCAGGCTCTGTTCTTGCTCGTTTCTTCTAGGGGGACAGAGTTCAGAGGTTATCCCCTGGAAGGCTGAAACTTCACATTAACAGTGTTATAAATGTTGGCTCAGAGATGAAAACTTCATTAATGCTCAAAGACGTGGAATTCTTATATAGAACCAGGAGACCAGGGAAATGGAGTACTGCTGCTTCCTTTTTCCTTTTTTCTTGTCTGTACTAGGATTTGAACTCAGAGCATGGTATTTGCTAGGCAGACACTCTACCACTTGGGCCACTCTATCATCTCTTTTTTAAGATAGGGTCTTCACATTTATGCCAAGGCCAGCATGGACTGCAATCTTTTTATTGATTTTCAGGTAGCTGGATGACAGGTGTGTGCCACAGTGCCTGACTTATTGGTTGAGATGGGGTCTCACGCTAACTTTTGCCTAGGCTGGCCTTGAACCTGGATCCTCCCGATCTTTGCCTCTTTAGTAGCTAGCTCATGACAGGCATGAGCCACTGCACCAGGACTGTTTCCTTATTTCCATGGGGCATGTTCATTTGTAACATCTTTGCTGCAAAATATTAAAGTACTTTGGGTTCCCTATCATGCATGCCTTCTCATCTTTACCATTGCCTGTGTGCTTCTTATAGGCTGCTCTCTAACCCGGATCCTTGGCCTGATGCCCTACCTCAATGCTAAATCTGTTCTGTGAAGTTACTATACCTAATTGACCTTGGAAAACACTTCACGATCTCATTTACTTTACCTCTTTCTTTAAGTAAGTTAGCTCATCCTTTAAGAACTTCAGAATTTCTGGCATTGCAGGTCTTCTATGACCTTCTACTAGAGGTGTGCCCTGTGGTCCAACCATCATCATCATCACCATCCTCCCTCCTCATCTTTCTCCTCCTCTTCTTCTTCCTTCTCTTCTTTTTCCTTCTCCTCCTCTTCCTTTCCCTCTTCCTTCTCTTTTTCCTTCTCCTCCTCCTTCTCCTCTTCATGAGCAGCTGTATCTCCTGGGAGCTTGTGAAAAAGGCCAAGCTGTATGCTCAACCCAGATCTCTTGAGTCAGTGTCTGCATTTTTAAAAAGACACCCCCAGGAGACTAAGAATTTGTGTTCCAATGAGCCCACACAATACCGCAGTACTGGTGGTATCAGCCTTCTAGTACGGTGACAGTGTCTGGGGCCTGTGGTTCACCTGGGGTGGGAGGGAGACAGAACAAAGAGATCTTGGCTTGGTAGACATGAGATTTCCTTTCTCTTCCCTTTCTTCCTTTCTTTTCTCTTAGAGTCAAAACCACCTAGAAGAAACTTTTTGGGTACTGTTTAATATGCCCCATGCAAGGAGGAAAGCAAGGTAAAATGACTGTTTTCTTATATTGTGCATTCTTAGGACAGAAGTGACATGGATATCCTCTGTCTACTCCCCTGTAAAGAAATAATTTCTAGAGCATCCCTGACACAGTGTCCTGCCTCTGCTCAAGTACTTCTAATGTCAGCAAGTTCACTGCTTCCTGGGCAGTTGTCTCCATTTTTTTTTTTTTTACAAACATTTGTCAAGTGCATTCTGCATGTCAGGCTGTGGTTGGCATGGGGACACAAAGACTAATACATAATTTCTACTCTGTAAGTGTTTATGCCCTCTCTAAGTCTTCCCAGGCCAATTAAATCCATGGTGGAATATATTTATAGGAAGTACATGGGTTTTGGACTTGGTGTTGAGTATAAATCCTAGCTGTGCAATCTTGGCTCTCTATGAGCCTTAATTACTTCATTGTTATTAGGATTATTTTGTTGGTAAAAAGAACTCATCTTTGGATAGCTTTAGCAGAAAGGAGGATTTACCAATTTGTGGAATCAAAGGAAAGATTGGCCAGTCAAACTGCAGTGAAGCAGCTGGGCTTTAGGAACTGCTAATACCAGACATTGGAAAGCCAGGAGGCTCTCTCTCTCTTTCCATTTGCTCCTGACTATCAATTTCAGCCTATCTCTGCATATGTAATTTTACCAGAGTGTAAGATATGGTTACATCTTACAACTTTGGCTATAAGAGGTAGCCTAGATTTGTTTTTTGGTTCCAAAATTCTAGGGAAGATATCCATTGGCCGAATGTGTGTGAGTTGCTCACATCTGAATCAAACATCTATCATAAAAGACACAAAGAAGCTGAGAAGTTGCCCACATCTGAATCAAACATCCATCATAAAAGACACAAAGAAGCTAAGTGAATTAGGAGATAGGATTACATGCTGGGTCAACAATCTCAAAAATGTTTACAATCTCATGGATTTTACAAGGTACCATGAGAATTGAATGAAATAATGTTTGTTCTGAGTTTAATTGTATCCTTAGAAAAAATATGCTGAAGTCCTAACCCCTGGGACTTTTGAATATTTCAAAAAAATAAAAGCTTTTTGGAAATAGAATCTTTGTAAATGTAATTGGGTTTACACAAAGTCATATTGGATCAGGGTGAGCCCCAATATAATGATGGAGGTTCTTAAAAGAAGGGGGAAATTTGGGCACATGGACATGGACACACACAAGAACATGGCATCAAGTTGGGAACAGATTGGAGTAACACATACGCAAACCAAGGAACATCAATGGTTGCCAATGGCTAGGAAAGAGATAGGGAACAGATTGTCTCTGAATTTCTAGAAGCAACCAAATATACTTGCACCTTGACATTTTGACTTTTGGCCTCTAGAACTGTGAAGGTATAAATTTCTGTCATTTAAAATTACTCAGTTTGTGCTACCTTTTTTTTTTCCAGTGCTGTAGATGGAAACAAGGCCCGTGAGCACACTACGCACTGAACCCGTGTGCTGCATTTTTAAGGCAGCCTTAGGAAATAAATATATCACATTCTGTTTTCTGTAAAGCACTAGTCACGATTCAGGAAAGTTCTTTGCCAATGTTGTGCTTCAAGATGGCTCCTGTTGCTGTAGCCCCACAGGCCTAAAAAAGTAAATGCTGTGTCCTCACATGGTAGAAGGTGGAAGAGTGAAAGGCACTAGGGAGCTCCCTTCAGTGTCTTTTAGAGGAGCGTTAATTCACTCACCTCTTCATACCATCACCTGAGGTTTAAGTTCTAACATGAATTTTGAAGGAACATGCACATTCAAACCACAGCACTTCAGCCCATGAGTTACTGGCTCACAGGAAAGGCGAGCTCATGGCCAACTCCTTCCTCCCAGTATTAGGTTATGAGTGAAGTGAGAGAAATGGTAATTTGCCAGCACTCATTTGGCATTTATTCTCTGGAGATCTAGCCTAAGTAGAAATGCATGCAGGAATGCTAGTTAAAACAGCAGGCAACTTGGAAAACTATGTGTGTGATTGGATACCTAAATGGGATGTGTGTCCCACCAAATACATGCCAGATTTAATTCCAGTTCTCTTCCATATTCTTCTGGATTTGGTTTTAAAGCATGACTGCCAAAGGCAGGTTTGGCTATTCCTGCATTTCCTAGGAGCCTTCTTGGAGAAGAGGAAAGGCGTGTAAAAGGAGCCCTGCCTTCCTGTCTGCACTTGACTCTTACTGATTGTGGGTTGCCCACGGAGTCCCTGAGTAATGTCTCTGCCTCACTATCTCTCACTGCCAAAGGATACATGGGATGACTAGATCCAATGCTAGTGGGGAGTGAGGATTTGCATGGAAGAAGTACTAAGATGACCGCTGTGATGTTAGAAAGTACTTTGGATTTAACCATCGTGGAAGAAATCATTCATTTTAACCATTCCCTACATAATTGTAAGCAGAATAAACTAATATGGTTGATTTAAGTGGAAGAAGAATTTATCAAAAACTCATAAAATTACTGGGAAGGCTGGAGGACCCGGTGAGAAAAAAGACAGGAGTAAAGGGTGACGAGGAAGGAAAAATCCTAGAGTCTTGCTACAGAACAAGTTTGGGACAGGAGTTGACTGTTCAGGACCTTGAAAGACTCCCTTAACACCTTAACATTCCTGACCCTAGACTCTGAGGGCCACTATGGAGACAAATGTTCTCCCCTGTCTCTATTTAATTGAGTATTTTTTTCCTAAACAAATATCTTCAACCAAGTTACCCAGCAGGTTCAACCTGGGCCATCCATCTGTACCCAAGCTACATAAAGGTTGAAAAGTATCTGGGGTCCCAGCTCCCAGCTGGAGCTGTCTGTGGGTGTCATCCAAATACTGAGGTAGTTCAGGTGCCAGAGGTGGAGGCTGGAGGGTGTGGAGGAGTCCTACAAGGAAGATAATGTTTTCTCCTCAAAGAAGATACTTAGCACCCTGATAATGCAAGAACTGGCCATGCCACAGGATTTACTGTTCCTAAGTGCTTTATCTGCATTGTCTTACTCCGTCATGTCTATTATTTTCTCATTCATGCCGAGGTAAGGCTGGCATTAAAGCAAATTAATAAGAAGGTTAAGACTTGGAAGAGGTGAGTCGCACTGTTCCATGGCATCACTTTTTCAGTAGTGCTGGTTTGGCTACTAGTCAGCAGTGCATCTTTGGAGCAATTTCTTTACCTCTCAGATCTTCCCTTTTCCCATACATAAAGTGAGGGCAAATGGTCTTTTCTTGATTGATTTTAAGCACTAGAGTGACCATTAGGAACATGTGGGAGGAGCTTCATATTCTGTCTTGCCAACAGCACCAGGTCAGGTTGAAAATGAGCTTCTCTGTTGCCCAGTCATTGTGGAATCCAACAGGCCCAAGGCAATGACCTGTAACCTTCCATTTACCTGGACATCTGTGCCCATTCTCTTACAGTGGAAGAGTATTCGATCCACTGAATATATGGAAGTCATCCTCTTGTTTTTCAGTGTCTCATTTCATTAATTCCCCAGTGTCCATCTCCCACTTTCTGTACCTCTTCTGCCCCCATCCTCAGCTGCCTCCTCTTCCTTTACTAGAGCCTTCTCACCAGCTTGTAAACAACCTATTTGTCTTTGTGTCATTTTCTTTATTAAAAAAAAGGCAGAAGAAAAAGAAAAGTAGAGATACAGGAAACAATATGTCCACCGCCAGAATTAAGCAATGTTAATATTTGCTAATTTTTGTTATTTGTTCCATCCTTACTCCTCCCTCCCCACAATTTTGCTTGCTTCTTCCCCAGAGGCAAACACTGAACTTGATGTGTATCCTTTAAGTCCATGGTTTCATACTTTTATTACATACATGTAAATAATACATGGTTTAGTTTTGTAGGCTTTTGAACCAAGTGATGAAAATGTCTTCTTGCTATTTGCATTGCTTGTTATTGAATGTTTATAAGGTATTATTATTATTAGTCTACATCTGGACTTATTTCTATCACTCCGATGCCCTCTGGCACTTGTTGCTGCTAATGAGACTCTGCTTTTGGTCTATAGTCATTTCTTTTTCCATAATCAATTTTTGTTTTCTGAAGGCTTTTAAGATTTTTCTCTTTATCCTTAATGTTTTATAAATTCACTACAATTGCATATAATGAGTGATTTTTTGTTTGTTTTTTGGCAATACTGGGGTTTGAACTCAAAGCCTCAGGCTTGCTAGGCAAGCACTCTTACTACTTGAGCCACTGTGCCAGTCCTTTTTTTGTGATGGGTTTCTTCAGGATAAAGTCTCCCAAACTATTTGCCCAGGACTGTCTTCAAACCACAATCCTCCTGATCTCTACCTCCTGATGGCGTAAGCCACTGGCCCCTGGCAGTGATTTTTAAAAAGAAATTTGTTTGGCTTGGTACTTAGTCTGAAATGTCCATATCTTCCTTCAGTTAAGGGGATGTTGTAAACCATTATTTCTTTGAATATATATCTATTTTCATCTATATATTCTTTTGGGAGAGTGGGACGGAGTTTGAACTCAGGACTTCATGCTGGCAAAACAGGCTCTCTACTGCTTGATTCACACCTCCAGTCATATATATATAAGAGGACCTCAGACAGAGATCCTCTTACCTATGCCTCCCATGTAGCTGGGATCACCAGCATACAGTACAACATGTGGCTTATTAATGAAGATGGGGGTCTCCCTAACTTTTTGCCCAAGCTGACCTTGAACTGCTATCTTCCCAATCTCTGCCTCCCAAGTAGCTGAGATTAGAGGCACAAGCCATGGTGTCTGGCCTGTTTCTTTGACTATTTTTTCCTTCACCACTAATTGTCTGTATTTGGGCCTCTTCTCTTTTCACAGTAATATTTTAGGTTGGGTGAATACCTTAGTGCAACTTTCAAGTTCACCATTTCTTTATGTCATGGTGTCCTATGTAGAATTGTCCCATGTATTGGGCTGATTTCAAGGGTATTTTTTCTTTTTCTCTTTTTTTTTTTTTAGCAGTGCCCCCTTCTACATGATGTTCTGTCTCATCATGACTCAAAACAACGAAACTAGCTGACCATGGACTGAAACAGTGAACCAAAATAAAACTTTCTCCTTTCAAGATGTTTTCTCAGGCATTTGTCACACTAACATAATACCCAGTAAGCAATAAGTTCTCAGTCTCCTTTTCCCAAGTCCCTGAAAATCTCTCTTTTCTGTCTCTATGAATATGTTTAGTCTAGATATTTCATGTAAGTAGAATCATATAATATTTGTTCTTTTCTGTCCTTATTTTACTTAGCATGATATTTTCAAGGGTCATTCATAATATAGCAGGTGTTGGAACGTCTTTCTTCTATATTGCTGGACAATATTCTATCATCTATCACGTCTTGCTTATCCACTCATCTGGTGATGGACACTTGGGTTATGTCTACCTTTTGGTTATTGTGAATAATGCTGATGACAGTGGCATAAAAATATCTGCCCCAGTTTCTGTTTTCGGTTCCTTCTGGTAAATATTTAGGGATGGAATTGCTGATTATATGTTAATTCTGTTAAAATTTTTTTCTTTTTTGCAGTGCTAACCTGGGGCCTCATGCTTGCTAAGCACATACTTTACAACTGAGCTACACCTCCATTCCTATGCTTATCTTTTTGAGGACTCACTAAGTTGTCTTCTGTAGTGGTTGCATCATCATACATTCCAATCAGCAATGCTTCAGGGTTCCAATTTCCCCACATCTTTCCCAACACTTGTTGTTTTCTATTAAAAAATTATAACTTTCCTAGAAGATGTGATGTCTCAGTGTGGTTTTGATTTATGTTTTCACTGAATGTTTGTGTACCACTTCCTCATCCCCAATTTCATCTGTTGATTCTGTAACTCTCAGTGTGATTTTGTATTTGTAGGTGGAGCCTCTAAGGAAGTAATTCAGTTAAATGAAGCCATCAGTTGGGACCCCAATCTGAGAGGATTAGTATCCTTGTAAGGAGAGATACCAGGGTGCTTAATTTCTCTCTCTCCCTGTGTGCACAGAAGAAAGGCCATGTGAGGACACAGAGAGAAAGTGACCTACCTTTCATTCCTACCTCACTGAACTGTTAATTATTTTTACTAAATATGTTTGGCAACTGGTAGCCGCTTGTAGATACAAGCTTTATTTTCTTGTAGATACAAGCCAAGAAGAGGGTGTCACCAGAACCTGACCATGTTGCCACCCTGATCTCAGACTTCCAGCTTCTAGGTGGTAAGGAAATAAATTTTTATTGTTTGAACCATCAGGTGTGGCACTTTATTATGCCACCCCTAACAGATTAAAACAATTTACATTTCCCTAATGCTGAATGATATGGAACAGTTTTTCATGTGCATATTCACCATTAATACATTTTCTTTGAAAAAATGACTACTCAAGTCCTTTGCTCATTTTGAAATTAGGTCATCGGTCTTTTTGTTGTTGAGTTATAGAAGTTCTCATTCTTCATTTCATAATTTCTTATCCTGTAATCAATTCTACCTCCCATGCAAACCCAAAAGCATCCTGGATTCTGCTGCTGTTACCTAGGCAATGCTCTTCTCTCCTTCACTCCACCAGCCTCCTAACTCTTCTTCCTACTTTTTCCTCCTTGAATCTATTCTCCAGACCCAAGTAGAACATCAAGTCTGTGCTATTCACTGTCCTGTCACTGCTCTGCTCAAAACCATCCAGCTCATCTCTGCTCCTTGGTAATACTAAATTCCTTTTCTTGATGTTTAAGGCCCTGTCTAATTCACCTCCTATCTATTTATCCCATCCCTCCAGCCTCATTTCATGATATTCTCCCTCTAAAAATGTAGAAAGTGTCCCTGTATGTCTGTCTGCCTTTCTGCATCTCTCTCCAGAGCTTTGCATAGAAAGCCCCATTTGCGTTATCTTGTAAGAAATGGCTGAATTGTCTCACTTGCTCTTTCATGGTTTTGCACAGCAGAGGTCCTTCTCCCTTACCTTCCCTTCACACTTAGTCCTCTATCTAAATGATATTGTCTGGTATGCTTGGTACACAGACACTCATTGCAATGATTAATAGTAGCACTAGTGGTATCATTCCTACCTCACTGAACTGTTAATTTTTTACTAAATATGTCTGGCAACTGGTAGCATCTCTGTCTTTGTTCTAGTGGTTCTCTCTTCCAGGATGTCCTTCTTTACCTTTTTCTGCCCAATATTTGATTATGACAATTTTCAAATGTAGAAAAATGGAAAGAATTATAGTGAACCTTTATTCCTCACTACCTAGACTTTGCAATTAATATGTAAATTGATTTGCTTTATTACATACATACTTGTCTATATATCTACTCATTAATTCATACTTTGGGGGAGGGTACATTTCAAAGTAAGTTGCAGACTTCAGGACCCTTCACACCTAACTATAGTAGCATGCATGCCATTTATTTATGTTTTTAGGTAAAATTTACACATAATCAATTGTATGAATCTTAAATATATCATTTGGTGACTGTTACTAATGCCTACAATTGTGCATTCCAAACCTCTCAAGCTATAGCTCATAGCCACCATCCCAGAAAGTGTCCTTGTACCCCTCCCTGTAGTCCCTCGTTAATCAAGGATAAGCATCGTTTAATTTTTTTCCTCCATAGATTCGTTATTGAGACTACATTATTTTCTTAAGGCTGCTTTTTTTCCATCAGTATAATGTTGAAGTTCATCCATGCTTTTGCATGTTTCAGTTGCATGGATAATGAATAAAGCTGCTATGAATATTCTTATACAAGTCTTTTTGTGAAGATGTGGAATTTCTGACTTATACAGTAGGCTAGGCTTTGTTTTGTAAGAAACTTGACAAGCTACTTTCCAAAGTAGTGGCACCATCTTACATTCTCACCAACTGTATATGAGATCATTGGTTGTTCTACGTCATTCCCAACATGTGGAATTGTTGATCTTTTTCAGCTTGACCATTCTGGTGAGGGTATAAACAGTATCACATTGTGGCTTTAATTTATACTTCCTGGATGACTAAATGATGTTGAAGATTTTTAAAAGTGCTTCTTATCCATTTGTATATCTTCTTTTGTGAAGTATTTATTGAAGTCTTGCCTATTTCTTAAGTCAGATTTAACGAGATACAATTTACACACAGTCATATGCATCCCTTTTAGGTGTATAGTTCTGTAAATTTTGTAGGTGTATACAGTAGTATAACTACCACAGTACTCAAGATATAGTGCACTGTTATGACTGCAAGTGGTTTTCTTGCATTTCTTTGTAGTCTATAACCTCCTCTCACCTACCCCTTGCTCTTGGCAACTGCTGGTGTATTATCTATCCTAATATTTTGCTTTGTCCAGAATGTGATACAAGTGGAACCATGAGGTATGGGGCATTTGAATATATTGTTCAATTTTAGTTTGGTTATTTGTCTTCTTATTGAGTTGTAGGATTTCTTACGTATCCTGGATAGCAATGATAAATATTTTCTTTCAGAGTATGATTTGCCTGTCTTTTTAAAACGTAGGTTAAATTTTAATAGCTCCCAGCTTGTCCAGGTTTTCTTTTATAGTTATTGCTTTGGGCACCCTGAGAAATTGCTGCCTAATGACCCACAAATTATAAAGACACTCTTCTGTGTTTTTTCCAGAAGCTATTATTTTCATTTTATTATCCAAATAAAATTAATTTCTGTATATGGTGTGAGGTAGGGGTCAGGTTTTCTTTTGCAATAGCCCCTCAGTCAAATCCAATCTCTTTGTTTGTGCTTCTGTACCATGCTGAGTTCTGTGATAGGAATTCTTTATTCCTATCTTTTATTATGTTCTTTTCATTTTATTGGGGGGGGGTTCCATTGCTTCTTCAGTTGGATTATATGTTTTTTGTGGGCAAGAGTCATGCATTCTGCATAAAGAAACTAGTAAAATGTTTTTAGGTTTGGTAGGAACCAGATCTGAACCCATGTTCCATAACTTACTAGCTATGTGAGCCTGGGAAAATCTTAACATCTCTTATTATTTCAGGAAACATGGTCTATTGTGGGCCTGACATGGAGCTAGCCAGTGCAGGGTCATAAAGATGAATGCAACTCAGACAGAACACGTGTGTGTGTGTGTGTGTGTGTGTTATAGAAAAGTTAATAATTAAAACAATGGCCTAAGTGCTGTGACAGAAATATGAATAGGTGGCTATGAGATCAGACAGGATGGGGAATGGCTTCTGGATAGATGCAAAGCCTGCTCTGAATTTCAGTGAGTGAGCAGGTTTAGCCAGGAAAGGTGGTGACACAAGGAAGGAAGGACCAATGTGGGCAAAGTTTCTGAACTGAATTTCCTCCCCTGGAAACATGCAGAGTGACTTCCTAAGTTGTTTTGAGGACTTGACGAGACAACAAATGTGGCATACTGTTGCATGTGATACTGAAAAATTACCTGTTGCTTATCTTTGATCAAGTTTAACTGGCTACCCTGCATTTTTATTTGCTAACTCTGGCAGTCCAAATGTGATGGCGTTCAGCACAGTACCCGGGTCATAGTAAATACAGGGTGCTTATTTCTGGAATGGAGAGAAAGGCGAGAACCCAAACAAAGGAGGAGTAATAAAGTAGGAAAAGCAGAATTTAGCTCTTGATTCCATTGGAAATTTCCTTTTCAGGAATGAGGGTATGTCCAGTTGGGCATCAACTTTGTCTTTAGAGAAGTCTTCCTTCACAGCTAGAAATGTTCCCAGAATGCTGCTGGACAGTGGGGTATTGGTGGCAGTAATATGTGGGAGTTCCAATTCTAATGGGAATGCTCTGCATAGTTTTGCTCCAGGCCTTGTCATTTAAGTAACCCCTCTTCTTTCTTCTCCATAGTCTGAGGAGTTCTGAAAATCCAAGTGACCTTGCATAGGAAAAAATCCATAAAATCTGGGTACTAATGTGACTTAAGATCCAAGTGCCTTGGCTCCCCTCCTCTGCTCCCACTTAGGCCCTCTAGGGAATCTGCATCATCAGCTCCCAGCCTCTGGCCATCCCCAGGGCCCTGCTCCCAGGAACAGTCTCCTGGCCTGCTGTTGGAGGGGACTCAGGCACTTCCTGCCCTAGGTGATATGGCTGTGTCTAGATATGCTTAACAAATTGCCTGTTCACTCAATTACATTTTATTTAATCATCTGTAATCATATAAATTATGCCTGATGGTAGTAAATGTTCATGTCAGTTCCTAATTACAGACTGATTAATTGGCTGGGGTGATCTGTATTACTACTTATATAAGAATATAGGAGGATGATGATAAATTAGGGCTGGTAATCTGAGCCTAAGGAACATGGACCATTTCTAATTGCATCCCACTTTTTTTGGAGTAGGGAAGCCATTGGCTTTTCCTTGCCTTGCTCCTGTCAGATTCCTCCAGGAAATATTATTCTTTAGTTAGTGTATGTGTACGTGCATGTAAAATTTTTGCCATGCAGTGTTTCTCCTTTTGGCTGAGGCAGAGATAAATAATGACAAACTCATTAAGTTCAGTTGGGCTCATTACAGCCTGCTGGGTCCAGAAAGTTCCCAGGGTTGGATTTGGGCTGGAGAGAAGGTGTCCTGAGAATGAAGAGGTGGGTGGACTAGATTAGTGTCTATAAAATGATTTCTTATTAGGTGATTTTCTTTTTTGTTTCCATGGAAGATAGAATGCCAAATGGTCCAGAATGTACCTTGCACTTTTTGCTTATAACATTAGATCTTTGGGATGTCTTTAAGGAAACTTGCCTGGAATGTGTAATTGTTAGTGCTCAGCTTTTTAGAACATAATCTAATTAGAATGCACCCTCCTTTCATCATCCTTGGTCTGATCCTGCTTGTACCTTGAGCCAAAAGTAATGACTAGGCAATGGGTGATAAGACGTGGGAGAGAAGAAGTGAGAATCTAAGAAGCCAGGAGGGAACCCTGATTTCAGAGAAGAGGCCTGAAGCTTCATCCCAGCTTTTTGGGCCCTGAGAAGTGACTGAAGAAAGGTAGAAAAGCCTGTGTATATCCCTGTGCTCTGGACCATAGCATACCTGGGGCTTGTTGCTGGAGAGAACCATCATCTGGGCCCTCTCCTGACAAATGAGCCACAATAAGAGCAACTGATAATTGTGGGTGACCCTCCTTTCTTAGGGGTATTTTTTGATGTGGTTGTTGTATCATATACCATCGTACCATAGCACAGCTTCGAATCCATGTGCCTGAGTTCACATGCCCAGATTCAATTACTTGATGATCTTGGCAAGTTATTTAGCTTCAGTGTGCCTCAAATTTCTCTTCTGTAGAGTGGGAATAATGGTAGTCCATGTTATAGGGTGTTGTCAAGATTCAGTGAGTTAATAAAGTATGTAAATGCAATGGATGGGGCCTGATACATAGGACACATAAAGAAATGTGAGCTGTTTTCATTACCCACTTGTTGGATATCAAACAGCCCTGGATCTATACCAGGATAGATTACTAAGTTCCTTTATTGAGTGAGCAACTATGTCCCAACTTGCTTTAAGGCAACAATTTGCTTAGGAAGTCTGGGGCAGAAACCTGTGCCCTGTGAATCCGTGTCAGGGTGGGAGGTTGAGTCCCTGCATTTGGAGCAATAGCACTTGGTCAGGGAACTTCAATGTCCTCCTCACCCCTTTCATGTGATGGTCTTCCCTAGGACCATCCTCGGCTGAGAACTCAGCTCTTGCCTGTCAAATCAGAGGCCACTCTTGAGCCAATTCATTTTCACCCCCTTTATTGCCAGCTTACACTTTCCCCACATTGGTAGAATGGTCCACTTGCTTCCCCTGATCACATGATTCAGAGGCCAAACTGATAACTCTGATTTCCTGTATGAGTTAACCTTTGAGTGTTCCAGGGTTTTCTGTTGGGGTCTTAGTGGAGACAGCTAAACTGTGTTGTGACTAAAAATATTACCCTACTTAGGATCAGGGAACCTGACACCTAGTGCCAAGTTTTTATCTGTAGGAAACTTTTGGCTGCAAGTAAATTTAAGTAAATGAAACTCAACACCTCATAAGGGGTTTATTAGCTCATGGAACAAGATTCCCAGAGTATGGGCAGTTTAATGACATTTCAGTCTCTGCAATTTGTTTGACCTATCCATCCTACGAGTTTCCCCCAGGGCTGTATATAATGCTGTGATTCCAAATATCCCATGTAGATTAAGGGATTTCCAACAAAAAGATATTTCCTTCCATTTAATTCTTTATTAGCTAAGGTTTCCTAGTTGACTTTTTCTCTGGTCCCACTGGCCAAGACTGGATTATATGTCAATGCCAAACCAATCATTGTCAAAGGGACCGAGGCAACTATGATTAGCCTAGGCTTCTCATGATTGACTCCCCGGTGGTCTGAGGAGAAGGACCACCTTTCCTAAATACATGACCTGGAAGAGAGCGACACTGGGAAAAAATTGAGACTCTGAGAGTGTGTGTGCATGCATGTAAATGTGTGTGTAGAATTAGAGGAAATGCGTTGTTTGGTGGGTGTGTAACCAACAGTAACTGAGAAGCAGGAATTGTGAATATTCCATGTTAGATCCACAGAAATGAAATGATTGAGGACCTTAGAAGAAAGAACCAGAAGTAAGGTGTTGCTTCCAGCATGACTTGGGATTTATCAGTTTTTCTCAGCTTGCTATCCTCAATGCTTTGCAATTGTAGATGGCTTTGCCAACTTCATTCTGCACATCACCCTGGGTACCAAATGGTAAATCTGCTAAGGAATTTACATTATTGTGTGTAATAGAGGGAAGGTGCCCGAGAGACACTGTGAGTGGCCTCCCCAGAATCCATTCTCTCTCCTTTTAGACTGACCTGATCCACACCATTTTTAGAGGAGGATCTTCATGACTCTGAGCCAGTTGAAGCCTGGTACCACCTTAGCAGTGGGTATAGGCCCAGGGATTGGAAACTGAACCAATGGACTGAAGGGAAGGATTGAAGTTGTGCCTGGGGAAGAGGTTCCTGTTTCTCTACTACTGGATGGGAATAAGGAAGCACATAGCCTTACCGCCCCTGGCAGCCATCTTGTGAACATGAGGAAGCAAGTGTTAAATGGAATCTGACATCAGGAAGACTGGGCTGAAAGAGGGGCAGAAGTCAGGGTCTCACTGAGAAAAACCTGGAGCTGCCACCTCTGACCTTGCTAGGTAAGATGCCTACTTTCTTTATGACTTTACCCAACTTGAATTGAAGTTTTTGTTTCCTTGCAGCTGACTGAATCCATTATTATGTTCTTTTACAAAGGAAGAAACTGAACAAGAACAAGTAAGTGAGCTGCCTCGGGTCCTCCACCCAGCAGAGTGATGGATGACAAGAAGACCAGTCTTCTGACCCTGAGGTGGCTTTTTTTCTCTTCCATCCAATCACCTCCTACCATGACAGACTCTTTTCCAGTGATCTGAAGCTTTATTGAATTGATCTGTGGAGTCTGGGGAGAAGGGGAAAGCTTTCCTGGGAGCACCAGTAAGGTCTAGCTAGGAAATCTAATTCCTCCTGAGTTGGCCCTGGCTGCCATCTGGACACAGATAATTATTACCCTGCTCTTTTCTTTGTTTAACTGGCTCTGTAGCGGGAACAATGGATTCCAATGAGTCATGTGGTAAACAATATCTCTACTTCATGGGGGAGACTTACCAAACAAAGAATGAGGGGCCCCCAACTAAGAGGGAGGGAGCAGGATGGAGGGGAGGAATACACCAGAGTCAAGGTCACAGGCACCTCTGAGGTTGGTCATGAGGAGGGGGCAAGCTTGTATAGACCCAGCAGTTAGCACCATTGTTCTGGGGCAGGAGGTACACCACTCTGTCTGTGACCTTCTGTTAGTTCCAGATAGAACTTGCTGGAAGAGTCCCTGTTGCTGAAAAGTCCATCTGTGATGTTGACCATAGCTTGGCTGATCCTATAGGGAGTTCTACAGATGAAATAGCTCATCATGATTGCCTGACATCACCTTGCCTTTATTTCCTGGCCTTCCTGAGTTATTGACTGTGGGCTATTCCCAAGAGCCAAGTGGCTGTCTGCAACTGAGGCAGCCCTGAAGGGGCCAATAGATGATGGCTGACTTCTGACTGTGCTCCTAGAAGCCTGGGCCACTAGTCCTTCTTAAAGAGGACTCGAAGGGGAGGTGCATCTCTGTGTCCATCAATCTTTCGCTACCAGCTGCTCCCCTCCCCAGAGGTTCTCATCTTTGGACGCATTGCCTGGGATTTAAGGCAGCACTTAGTGTATGAGGAGTTAGTCTGCATTGCCCATGTGTGTATTTTCCTAGAAGTTCTGAGGATGGCTTCTTTTCCCATCCATAGTGATGGTGACATTTGAACAGGAGGCTGTGTCACATTATCTTGGTTTATGTAGTGTGGGATGCTTAGGAGCTATCAACCAACCTTATGTCTGAGGGGCCACCTCCCAGCTGCAGGAGAGCCTATCAGGCCAAGAAGCAGTTCTGGCCTCTTTGGGATGGATGCTTAGAATGCTGTTGACACAGAGGATGGGGTGGTGGCTCATGCCTGAAATCCCAAGTACTTGGTAGGCGGAGATTGGGAGGATGATGGATGGAGATCAACCCAGGCAAAAAGTTCGAGAGGCCCCCATCTCAACAAATAAGCAGGGTGGTATGTGCCTGTGATTCTAGTTACATAGGAGGATTATGGTGCAGGCACACCCAGGCATAAAAGTGAGACCCTACTGGAGAGATAACTAGAGCAAAAAGGGCTGAGAGTATGGCTCAAGTGGTAGAGCACTTCCCTAGCAAATACAAGGCCCTGAGTTCAAACCCCAATGCTGCCAAGACAGAGAAAGAGTGACTTGGTGACCTGTCTTTGTGTGTCTACAGGAGGGAGTAGATACTTAACAACCACTTGGGAGGAACACCCAAGACACTTTCTAGGATACCGGATGCCCATCCGAGTAGCATGAGACCATACTGGCCATCCTGAGGCCAGGAGTCCTCCCAGTGGTGATGTGGGTGGGCCTCTCCTGGTTCTAGCACTGGCCCGCTGAGCTGGGATGTTTGGGTGGTGGGTTTTTGGTGAGCTCTCTTAGACAAACCACCCAGGACTTTACACAGGCCTTTGTAAATCTTCTCATATTTTAGTGTGAACTTCATCTTAGAGTGCTGACTGTGCAAAGAAGCCAATGTCAGCTCCCTAATTATCCACCAACCAGAGTGGACACCATAGAAGACCATTCCCTTGTTTGCCCAAGTTAGTGCTTTGTAGTGACCTTTAGTAAAATCATCTGGAAAGCTTGTGAAACAATGAATTTTTTTTAACAGTAAAAATGTGAACAGCTGAACAGTGATGAACTGTACCACCACCATTTGTGCACTAGTGGTGACAGCAGGGCCCCAGGGGATTCAGGAGATGTAGGCAAATCTGTGTTAGGTTTCCGTGGCTGCTGTAACAAATTGCCACCACTGTAGTGGCTTTAAAAGATTGGAGTTTCAAATAAGAGCAAGAATTGACAAATGGGATTGCATCACAATGAAAAGATTCTGCACAGCAAAGGAAACAATTACCAGAATAAGAGACAACCCACAGATTGTAAGAAAATCTTTGCCAGATAGTCAATGGATAAAAGACTAATATCCAGAATATACAAATAGTCAAAAAATTAACCACCAAAAGAACAAATAATCCAACTAATAAATGGGAAAATGAATTGAAAAGACAGATCTCAAAAGTACAAATGGAGCTGGACAATGGGGGCTCATGCCTATTGTCCTACCTGAGATTGGGAGGATGGTGGTTTGAAACTAGGCTTGGCTCTAAAATAACCAGAGCAAAATGGACTGGAGGTGTGGCTCAAGCCGCAGAGCTCCTGCTTTGCAAGTGCGACTCCCTGAGTCAAACCCTAATCTCACAAAAAATGAAAGAAGTACAAATGGCTGATAAGTAAATGAAGAAATGTTCACATCCTTAGTCATAAAAAATGCAAATCAAAACTACACTGAGATTCCATCTCACCTAGTCAGAAAGGCTATCATCAAGAAAACACACAACAAATGCTGGTGAAGATGTGGGAGAAAGGAACCCTTACACAGAGTTGGTAAGAATGTAAAAATAGTGCCAAAAAACTGTGGAAATAATTATGGGGATTCCTCAAAAAACTAAAAATAGAACTACTTTATGACCCTGCCAAGCCACTCAGGCATATAGCTTAAGGAGTGTAAACCTACACACAAAAGAGCTATCTGTACACCTGTGTGTATCACTATACTAGTCACAATAGCCAAGCTATGGAATCAGCCTAGGTGCCCAACAAAAAATGAATGGATACAGTAAATGTGGTATATATACACAATGGAGTATTATTCAGCCACAAAGAAGAACAGAATTATGTCATTAAGATGAAACTGGAGATCATCATGTTGAGTGAGATAAGCCAAGCTCAAAATGCCAAATTTCACATTTTCACTTCTATGCAGAATCTAGACCTAAAATAATAATAATAATTATGGGAATAAATAATAATAACAATAATATAATAAGACATGATTGTAAAAGGGGAACTGCAGGGGGGAATCAGTAGGAGGGGAAGGGGGAAAGGAGAGGGTACTGGAGGGGTGAAGAAGATGGGAACACATCTTTACATATGTGAAGGCAGCAAATGAAACCCACCAAATACTATTTGAAGAAGGAGTAGGGGAAGGCAATCTGAGGGGCAGAGAAGGGTCAACAGGTGCAAAGGCCCTGCCCAGGAGACCTGTAAACCCTTCCCAGGGATGGCTTTTGGGGATGTGAAGACAAGGGCACGTCTCTTCTAGATCTTCATGTGCCCAGACTGGGCCTGCCCAGTGTCTTTGCTGGCTCTCCAGAGGCCATTCCCACTCTAGGAATGGTGGTAGGCTCTTCCAGCTGGGCTGGAGTTCTCTTGTCTCTGGATTTTCACAGTATGCACTTGTTCCCTCCAAGCATGTTTTAGGGCAAAGCTGGTCCCCAGAATCATGGTGACATGAGAAAGGCTGGACTTTTTCTCAATGCTCTCCACTCATTCTTTCATTACTTACTCAGCTCCATCATGTGCAGGTCCTTTTCCCAGTATTGGGGTAGAGTTGAATGGGACAGGGCAGGTCTGGGCTTTCTGGAGCTTGTATTTAGAGGGGACAGGCAGTAGAAAAACTAGTGAGAAAATAATTGAGCCAGGTCATTTCACACAGTGGGGAGTGCCACAGTGGGAAGTGGGTGAGTTCCTTCTCTGCACCAGTAGTTAATGCTTTCCTTCTGGCTGCCCCTGTCTCAAGGGCTTCCTCTTCCAGGAAGGCAGTCCTTACCATGTCAACTCCTTTCCACTTACTCCCTGTAACTTTCACTTGGACTGTATCACACTATCTAGTGACAATTTTTGTGTTGTATGATACCTGCTAGGGACTGAATTCACATGTTGAAGCCCTCACCTGGTGACTGAACAGTCTACCCTCCATATATATATATATATATGAATTTTGCATACACAGATTTAATCAACAGAGGACTGAAAATATTTGGGAAAAAAGTTACATTCTTGCAAATGTGTGCTATGTAGTTAGGCCTTCAATGGTTGCATCTGTACAGAACATTACAGATCTTTTTGTTGTTTTCCCCTAAGCAATACAGTATTCAAACTATTTACACAGCATTAACATTATATTAGACATCTAGGGATGATTTAAAGCACACAGGAGAATATATGTAGGTTCTATGCAAATACTGTATCATTTAACAATGTTTTTGGTGGGACTAGAGTTTGAATTCAGGACTTTGTGCTTGCAAAGCAGGCGCTCTACCGCTCGAGCCACACCTCCAGTTCATCCTATATCATTTACATAAGGAATCTGAGCATCCTCAGATTTTGGTATCTGAGGGGGAACCAACCCCCTTTGGGTACCAAGGATTGATTCTACTTGAAGACAGGGACTACTGACTACTGTGGTTATTTATACACAATGGAATTTAATGCAGCCATGAAGAAGAATGAAATCTTATCATTTGCAAGTAAGTGGATGAAACTGAAGAACGTCATTCTGAGTGAGGTTAGCCTGGCCCAAAAGACCAAAAATCGTATGTTCTCCCTCATATGTGGATATTAGATCAAGGGCAAATACAAGAAGGGGACAGGACTCTAATCACACAATAAAATGAGAGCACACAAGGGAGGGGTGAGGATAGGTAACACACCCAAAAAACTAGCTAGCATTTGTTGCCCTCAATGCAGAGAAACTAAAGCAGATACTTTAAAGTGACAGAGGACAATAGGAAAAGGGTTCCAGGAACTAGAGAAAAGGTTAGTTCAAGAAGCTTTAATTTAGAAGGTAACACCCATGTATAGGAAAGCAATGCAAGTCAACTCCCTGTATAGCTATCCTTATCTCAACTAGCAAAATCCCTTGGTCCTTCCTATTATTGCTTATACTCTCTCTTCAACAAAATCAGAGATAAGGGCAAAATAGTTTCTGCCTCCTAGCAAAGGGGGTGGGGGGGAGAGGGAGGGAGTGGGGGGCAGAGACGGGAGGGGGGCGGGGGGAATGTTTGGGAGAAATGACCCAAACATTGTGTGCACATATGAATAAAAGAAAAAAAAAGAAAGTAATTAAGGTTAAAATGAGGTTATTATAAGGGTGGGGTTTAACTCCAATAGAATTGGTAACTTTACAAGGAAGAAGATAGAGAATACCTCTCTCCTATTCCAGTGCAAATGTGAAGATATGGAGAGAAAAGGTGGCCATTTGCAAGCCAGGAAAAGGGCCTACACTAGAACCTGCCCATGCTGGCATCCCGATCTCTACTTTCAACCTCCAGATCTGTGAGAAAATACATTTCTGTTGTTTAAATCACCTAGTCTATAGTATTTTGTCACAACAGTCTGAGCTAAGACATCTTTTAGTGTTTCTATGTCTTGTTTACTCAATAAATGGCACTGCCAGGCCAGATTACTGTTGTATTTTAAAATTTATGCTGATGTTAAAATTTGTGTATGTCCAAAAACTGGGCACACCATGTGACCAGTGTCCAGATCAAGAAGCAGCACATCACTTGCCCCTGGGTGTTCCCCCCATACCACCTTCCAGCCTTGCCAGCCCCAAAGGAAACCACCACTCTGATTCCCAAGCCCCATTGGGATTTCCCTGGTTTCACGCCTTAAGTAAATAGAACCATACAGCATGCACTCTTCTGTGTCGATATGAAATTCTTCTGTACTGCTGTGGGTGGTTGTAGGTTATTCATTTTCATCGCTGTACAATAGTCTACTGTGGGAATATACCACAACGTATTTATTTATCCACTGTGGGACTGATGGGCATTTGGATAGTCTTTGGTTTCAGCCATTACAAATAATGCTATGAATATTCTAGCACGTGACTTATGGCAAACCCACATTTCTGCCAGGCAGCTGCCTAGGAGTGCAATTGCTAGGTCACAGGATGGGCAGATTCTTCACTTCCATGGATACTTCCAAACAGTTTTACAGAGTGATCAAACTACTCTGCACTCTTATCAGCCATGTGTGAGAAGAGCTATGTTTTATTTGCTGTTAAGCCTCTGGCACAGGGAATAGTAGATACAGGATATTCAAGAAATGTTTGCTGGATGAGTACAGAAAGAAGGATTTTCTTGGTGATCAAACAGACAGGTGTGGATGAAATAGGTCATGTCTTCGTGTCTTTTGGGGTTAGAAATTTCAGTAACTTCCCTTAGCCATTGGGAAAAAAATGCTCTTTCTGTTTGAGTCTGATTGGGGAGGCTGTGGCCCTATTATTAACTCTCTGGTTTCCTGATAACTCCATTAAACATCTGCAATGGAAATTCACTCCAAGAAGGAGCCTGGCCCTGCAATGCTGCGGAACCGCATTTCTTTCCTGGAGTCAGAGATTTCCAAGCATTTAGCCAGAAAGTTGGGAGAAAGGCAAGGAAGAATCACACAACCTTGGAGGCCATGTTCAGAGGATGACAGATAAAGTCAAGCTGCCAAGGAGTTCTCCTCCATAAGAGGGTCACTTTGGAAGAAGGAGGGAAACAGCGGGAGCCATGCTTTCTGTCCCCATCAAACTCTGATCATTTGTGCATGCTACATAAGAGTTGTGTCACAGCAAAGTCCCTCAAATTTGCAAGAGAGGAGATGAGGCCATTGGGAGCTGCTACCATGTGAAAAGCAATCAGTTCAATCAAAGAATATTGAAGTTCTTGCAAGGACCCCTGAGCATTTTCAATTCTGGCATTCCTCAGAGAAGGAAGCTTCTGGTGTCTTCTCACTCCATTTCTTCGGAAACACCCCAGATTTGATGCACCTTTTAAAACATTAAGGCTGAAAGAAGGAACCAGCATAGGAGATGTGGTCTATTGAATACACAGACCACACAGTGGAAGCTTCACTTTCATGATACAGAAATTAACTTTTTATGAATATCATGTAAAGATTTCAATTAGCCTTTTGGGGCAATTATACTACATTGTTAATTCATACTGAGTTTGTGGTGAACTGAAAAACCATATCTTTTCCATTTAAGTTGCTGTTCCTCCTGCTTGACCTTTGTGCAGCTGTTTTTTTATTTTATTTTTTTAAGAAACTTAATTGTAATATTTTACATTTCTTTTTGTTGACTTTCATTGTGCAGATTCTGGCCTAGGACCTCAGTCAACAGTCCCCTTGTGTACCTTTACTTACTCAGAAGGACAGTCCCCTTCCAAACCTCTTCAGTCAAGGACTAGCATCCCTAGGAAGGCAGATGGGCTGAAATCCAGGACAGACCATTACAGATTCTTGCTCCCCAGCTCTCCTTCTCTTCCTGGATGCACCAGAGAAGCAGGCAGGGTGCAGTGGGGAGATTTGAAGAGCTTTGTAGCTTGACTTGTGCTCCCTCAGGCCAGACGGGTCCAACAGGACAAGATGCTGCCTATTAGATTGAAGAAGCTTTGAAGGAAAGCACTAACATTGGTGCAGAGAAGGAACCCTCAGTCTGCTTATGATCCAGCTAGAGATGAGGTAGTTGGAGTTTTTCTTGGAAAGGAGAGGACATAATTGGATAACTAATGTGCCCTGCCTTGCTTCCTTCCTAACTACTTCCTCTCTCCCTCCTTTCTTTCTTCTTACCTTTCTCCCTTCCTTCTCTCCCCTCTCTCCCTCCCAATCTCCATCCCTTCCATATTTATTGAGGATACACCAAGAATAATGCATTTTGCTAAGCTTTGGGGATGTGGTGGTGAGTGAGACAGTCACAGCATAAGCCTTCATGGGTTGACAATCTAGAATAATTCAGAAGCTGGAAAAATTGCCCAAGGAATTAAGCAAAGACAGTTGTGATAAGGAGCAAAAAGGAGAGATATAGGGTGTAATAAGAGCATAGAACTGGAGCCTTGCCCGAGCCTGGAATGTCCCAGAGGAAGGGACATTCGAGCCGAGTTCCAAGGGGTGCACAGCTTATGCTGTGTTGTACAGTTTGATGTCTAGGTAAGCTGTCATTTAAAGAAAGGATTTTAGTTGGGTGCCATGGCTCAAACCTGTAATTCTAGCTACTTAGGAGACTGAGATCAGAGGGTCAGGGTACCAGGCCGCCCTGGGCAAAAAAATTTGTGAGACCTCATTTCAATGGAAAAAAGCTAGGTGTGGTGTTACATGCCTGTTTTTCCAGTGACTATGGGAAGCATAAAATAGGAGGATCATGGTCCAGGCTGGCCTGGGCTAAAAGCAGAGATAACTAGCAAAAAGGACGAGGAGGAGTGACTCAAGTGGTAGAGTGCCTGTTTAGTAATAGTGAAGTCCTGGGTTCAAATTCTGGTATCATCCACCCCAAAAAAGAGAAAGAAAAGGTTTTATGGCCTGAAGTACAAGTCTGAGAAATGTGTACAACTTGTCTTTTCTATAAATGAAAAGACTGAGTCAGGTAGGCAGACAAATGGTGAGTTGATAGGACTGGGACTAGCACTAGTTTCTGTGTAATAACCACTTCATCAATCTTAGTAATCAAATCATATTATTAATGTCATTATCATACTAGCCTGGAACTTGCTATTTAGCCCAGGCTGACCTTGAACTCCTTAGCCTCCTGAGTGCTGGAATTACAGGTGTGTACCACCACACCTGGCTGATCTTATTATTTTAAAAATGAATGAAAGGCAACCTTGTGGGTGGAAACCGAAGAATAGCTATTGTTTAGGACAGTGCTCAGTGGCCATCCAGGAGAAGCACAGAGGGAGGCAGAAACTTGCAGGGAGCATGAGGAGGGAGAATGGATCTGTGTTGCTCAGACTCTTCTGGATGTTTGGGCTCTGGAGTGAAGGGAGGGTTTTGAAACACAATGTCTATGTAATTCATCCAAGATTCTATGTTCTAATAAAGGAATGAGATCTGAGGCTGGGTTCGGGGAAAGTTATAGGGAGTGTGTGTCCCCACAGTGTCATTTGGGAGCCCCATCTTCTCCCAACAATGGGTATCTGGACTCTGGAAGGCTCTAGCAAGGACTGGATGGGTACTCAGCAGTTCCTGGTCCACATAGGATACTGGGTCAGCTCCCCTTCTCCCTGGAAGACTCAAGAACCTCAGGAAACTTGATGTTCTAATATGGGTCTTGTTAGGAGGTAAGGATGTAGAATGAGCAATGGATAAAGGAGAACTAGAAAGCGAAAAAGACTTTGGGAATGTGATGGGTATAAACTAAAGGAGGGACTTATTGAGGGCCTAAATTCCAGTAATGAAGGATGGATAGACCCTGGCAAGAGGTATTGGTCTTGAAGTTGAAGACAGAGGTGAGAGAATACGGTAGAACATGGCTCTCTCTCTAGAGATTGTCAGAAAGACCAGTTGGTTCTCAGTCTTGGGGGATTAGCAGCAATTCTGCCTGAGGCAGAGGGTTGGACTAGATGACCTTTCAAGATTCCTTTTCTCCTGATGATGCTGGAAAGACATTTCTCATTGTCATGACAGTCCTGAAATGTCTTTTCTTAATGGGGAATTTATCTGCTTGATTCAATTTAACTGTTGCATTTGTATTTTGTACATGCACCTGCCCTGGGGCAATGGTTACATTTTAAATAAATCAAATAAATCAATAAATATGATACGCCTCACTTTAATCATTACATAATGCAAAAAATTATGATAATGCCACATTAAGTTGCAAATTAAGACATGCGAAAGTAGGGAAATGTGGAAATGAATGTTCTCCCAGCAACATTAAATCCCTTGTCTTGTGATGTGGTATAATAAAGTCTATATTTATATCTGCCTACCTAGCATTCTCTCATTCAGCATAGGCCAATGTGGGGGAGCACTGCCATTATGAACCTCAACTTTTGCATCTGATGGCTTGTTGTAAATGTGCCATCTTAAATGAAGTATTAGGCTGGCTCCTGCTAAGAAGACAAGAGGTTGGTGGCATTGCAGGTTCTGAGTAAGATTTCCCAGGCTTGGAATCCACGGCTACCCTGCCCAACTTACTCAATTCTCTGCACGTCTGTTTCCTAACTATGATACGAGATTGAAGAACCTGTCTGCAGGAACTGGACCTTTGCCCTCCCTACCTTCCACACCATGCTCAACCAATCAGTTCCATTTTTATTTGTTTTATAGTGGTTCAATTATCATCTCATTTTGAAGAAAAGGTTTCTGCCATTCAAAATAATTTTCTAGTTTTAATTTTATAGATGAGGACGATTAGGGAGGCAAAGGAACTTGGCCTAAGTCATATAGCTGGTTTACTCTTGCAGAGACCTCCCCATAGGCCATGGGATACCCTCCCAAGCCAGCACTTCCCAGTGACCTTGCTCTTGTCCTCAAATGAAAGCTGCCTTCTGATCAGTGTCTGGCTCTTGGTTGGCATGTGCTGTAGAAGCCCAGAGTGACTGTATGCATGCAAGCCATAAGGTCTCCAGAGCAGCAAGGGCTAATGGGAAAATCATAGGTGTTGGAGTAAGGAGGACCCAGATTCTAGCCCCACACACTGTGGTGTGACCTTGGACCATTTTGAACCTTAGCACCTTCTGTAATATGGTGGAAAAGAACACTGTCTTTTAGCATCCAGTGAAACAATGTATGTCAAATGCTCATCTCAGTTCCTTTGTCTTTTACAGGTCCTGAGAAAGGTTAAAATAATCTCTGAGTTTTAAAATAATCTCTGATTTAAAGTGAGAATGTTTTCCAAGTTTTTCTGAAAATCTATCTATTGCGATACATTTAAATAGTTTTAGCATTTTTCTCTCCTCACTAAATAACCTTACTACCCTTTTCATTTAAAGATGGATATACTCTATGCACTCAGTACGTTTAATGGGTCCCCATTGCCTGTGGGGTTAATTAAAATGCTCTACTCCTTGCAACCTGCCGCCATTCCAGATAGGGCAATTTCCTACTCTCCGGACATGTCCTTGGCTCTTGCATCTCTCTGCCTTTTCTTCTGGTGCATCTTCCAGAGAAAGGAGAAGGAGCATTCTCTTCCATACAGACCTGTCTGTTTTGTATAGCACTTCTTTCTCTGTGAATCTGTCCAGATTTCCCCAGAATAATATGCACCTTCCAGCTCCTGTCCCCAGATCCTTTGTGCTTCTCCAATGGCCTTTATTTTACTTTTCCATATTGGGGACTGTATCCTTATACCACCAGACCCATTAGTTGATGGAAGACAGGAACTAAATCTTTCTCATCTTTATTACCTTTGCAGTAATGATGCACAGAGCTTTACATACTGAATAAACACTGACTTGAATAAAAAACCAAGTGTTATTAGCTCGATGCTCATTCTCATACTACAAGGCTGAGGCTGGAGGTATGTGCTGGATGCCTGAGAAAGTAGTGTGTAGAGGCTAGAGAGAGGTTATAAAGGCCGACATGAATGTTGAAGCCAAGCTTTTGGACAGGAGTTTTGCAAATGTGGGATCTGCAAAAAACGGAAATAAGAACCTCACCAAAATCAACAGGGGCTCCAGAGAGAAGGAAGCTGGTTGTGTTGTTTACAGCTTCATTATTTCTCTGCAATCTTCTGGAAGCTCGTCAGTGTAATTATCCCAGCCTCTCACCAGGGCCTGGAGTTTTCAAGTCTCGGGGCTGGCATTATTTGGGTTCAAACTGGGGAAAAAGCAATTTGTTTTTCCTGTTGTTTTACTCAAAAACTACCGAATGGGGTTCATAACCGCACTTGGGCTGCACCCCAAGGAACCTCGTGTTTTATAGTTTGCACTTCCCGGGGAGGAGGGGGGTGTCCAGGATTGGGAAGGTAACTTCCTAATTGCTGTAAGCGCTGTGGAAGGGATGTAGAAAAGGTCACAGCAATGCCAGGACACGAGGTGTCCGAGGACAGAGTTCTGTGCAAGGCACTGGAAGAAGAAAGAGAAGATCCTGTTCCTTAAAAAGTGGTGCTGGGCCAGGTCCTGTCTTGGTTAATCGGATCCATAGCAGGGATTTATTAAACATTGGTTGTGTGCTTGAAACACACAAGGAACTGGTTTTGACAAAATTATGCATCTGGTATTACGTATTCCTGTGCTGCCCACCTGTCCTTGCAGGCTGCCTTCTCCCTTTCTCCTATTTCCAGGTGCCTAGAAGGCCTTCAGGTATGCAATCCAGGCCACAGACTAGGCATTTCCACATTATTTGCAGCTTCAGCAGGTCACCCTTGGGAGTGACCACAGATAGTAACTACCTCTTCCAGCTCTCTCACTATGTGAGGCTTTTGTCCTTAAATTATGAAATATTTCAGAAGTGCAGAAATGTGCAAGTGGTATAAACTCTATATCCACCCAGAATTAACTCATCCTTAGCATTGGGTCATATTGGTTTAAGGTCTTTATATTTTAAGAAAAAATTAGAACCTCACATCTACTTAAAGTCTTCCTGGAACTTCCTCCAATGTGTTACCTTACTGAACTTTCAAACAGCCTATTAGCTCCAATAATATGGTATTCTCCCCTTTTAGAATAAAGAAGGTACACCTGAATGAGGGTAAACACACCTACACAGGTACAGCTAACCAGTGAGGGATTAAGCAGTCAGGCAGTAAAGTCCCTGTCCTTTCTACCTGCCCGCTATTCTAGTGGTTTTCTTGGGATGGAAGACAGACTGGTAAGCTAGCAGACAATTCTGTTGTTGCTGCTTAGAGGAAGGGAGGTGAGAGCCTTCTTGTGCCTTGGATATTACACAGTTCCCTAGCCACCCTCTCCTCTGTCAATACCCCTGTACTCCCCACCCCCCGCCCCCCACAAAGCCTTGGGCAAGTTAGTTAAAATCATGTTCATAAAATGAAAAGTTCCTTGGTAAGTTAGTTAATGTATCTCTGCTAGGAAATTTAAAGGGGGGAATTAGAATCATTTAATGGACAGAAATGAAAGCCGTCCTTGGTTTCTGTGTATTTCACGTGAATGGATGGCCACCCACACCAGCTGCAGCCACCGTGTGGATACGAGAGGGTTGGGGCCACTGCTTCCTGATTCTGAAGCCCTGTCGGTGGGAAATTGTACTAAGAGCAGATGCCTTCTGCTGTAAGGAGCTGGAAATCTGGTGGGAGAAGTACTGCCCCTTTAGTTATGTCCAGTAATGTAAGGAGGTAAGTACTTCTGGGGGTGGAAAGTTTTCAGTGGCAGTCCCAAGGCAGGTCATCCAGGGCTGATCTGAGTTCAGCAATGTCATCAAAAACATAGCTCTTGCCTCCTTCCAGTGACAGAATCCTTACGATTTTTGTCTTTTTTGTCCTCAAATGTATTGCCTCCCTGTCTCAAACTGGTGTTGTGACAAATTTCTAAGACAGGAGGCAGGAGATGGCAATAGTAAGGGGTTGACAAAAAGGCAGAGTTTTCTTCTCTTAGCTGGGAAAAATTTCTTTTCCAGAAACCTCTCAGAAGACTTTGTTTATATTTCACTAGTTGGAAGAAGGTCATGGGGTCACTCCTAGCTGCAAGAAAAGGATGAGAAAGTGAGCTTCTATTTCCTTGTCCCTTGCCATAGTGTCTGTATAGACATCAGAATGGAAGGCAAGCAATGGAAAAAGGGTCTAAAAGATGTTGTGAAAACCCCTTTTCTGGAGACTTATAAAGACTGGGATGGATGAAGTCAATGGTTCTTGAACCTAACTTTCTTTCCTATCCCCAGGGAGCTCCCTAAAAAATGCAGGTTCCAATTGTGAAATCAGTATGTCAGGGAGAAGCCTTCATTCTCATAATTCATTGCAGTGTTACAGTAGCTACGTGAGGACTCAACCAAAGTGTCTATCAGCAGATGAATGGATAAAGAAACATGGTATGTATGTGTGTGTATATATGTGTGTATATATTCATATATACATATTTATATTTATCTCCAATAGAATATAAACATCCTTAAGAGAGAAGGAAAATCTGGCCAGGCACTGGTGGCTCATGTCTGTAATCCTAGCTACTCAGGAGGCAGAGACCAGGAGGATTGTGGTAAGAATCCAGCCCTGGCAAATAGTTTGTGAGATCCTATCTTGAAAAAACCCATAACAAAAAGGGGCTGGCAGAGTAGTTTCAAGGTGTAGGCCCTGAGTTCAAACCTCACTATTGCAAAAAAAAGAAGGGAATTCTGTCACTGTGAAAATAGAGATGAGCCTGAGGACATTATGCTAAGTGAAATAAACTAGGCTCAGAAAAAAAGTCAACACTGCATGTAGAGTTTTAAAAAGTTGAACCTGAAGAAGTAGAGTAGACAGTGGTTATCAGAGGCCTGGTGTGAGTGAGAAGATGCGGAGTTGTTGGTCAAAGGGTACAAAGTGACAGCTAGATGGGAAGAGTGAGTTTTTGAGATCTATGGCACAGCATGGTGACTATAGCTAATAATAATGTAATATATACTTCAAAATTGCAAAGGGGACAGATTTTCAATGGTTATATCATACAATATTATAAGTATAGGAGATGATAGATTAATTAGCTAAATTGGAATCTCAGGAAACAGAGTCTGGGAATGTGAGCTTACTCATCCCTTCCTCTTCAGTGATTCAGAGGCAGCCAGCTCCACACTGCTTAGGTCTGGGCAATGCCACTGCTGGTTCAGTGGCAATGGACTGGGGTGGAGAGAGCAGTAGGGTAGAGTGAGGAGGTCAGTTCTCAGCCCAGGCTGTTGTGCACTGGACTCCACACAGGTCACTCAGACCTATAGTGCTTGGTGACCAACTTGGAACACAGAGGTGGCCTGTCTTTCCAGCCTTTAGGCCAGAGATGATGCTCCAGGCTGTGTCTCTAGTTTTATGTCATGCTCTTTTGTTCACTGGCTCTGCTTCTTTCCTCTACTTCTCACTTCTTGCCTTGGCTTCTGATATTTACCAATCTACCCATCCACCCACCTATCCACACACTCATCTCTCTATCCATCCATTCACTTATCCATTCACCCATCAATCCACCTACCCACCCAGCCACACATCCATGTATCCATCCATCCATTCACTTATGCATTTATCCCTACATCCACCCACCCATCCAACCATCCATCCACCCACCTGCTTATCTAAATCGCTAAATGATCCTAGTTCATTCTTGAAACTTATTTTTATGTCATTGTCTGACCTCCCCTGATTCTTTCTCATTTTTTAACTTGAACCCCATAATAGCTCTGTCATTCCACATGCAGCAACTCTTTTTTTTTGAGTGCTGGGTATTGAACCCAAGGTTGCGACTCTGCTAGGCAAGTGCTCTACTACTGAGCTAAATCTCCAACCCCTCCTATCCAGCAACTTTTGATTGAGTATCTTCTGCTCAAGGAATGTTCTAGATGCTGCAAATACAGAAAAGATAAGACCACACAGCATAGACCCTTCAGAGTACTTTCTATTCCAGTCTTGATTTGGTCTCTGTTTTTACAAAGGTATTAAAAATTATAAAAAGTAATAGACTTCTGGATTCTGGTTCCATATATAAAAAGCTCAGAAGGTGCCACTCTGTCTTAATAACCCATAAAAAGTTGAACAAACTGAAAAGTAATACATAGTAAAAAAAAATCCCATAGTAGACAGTCTATAAAGTGAAAAGCAACAGTACAACCTTTTCTCTTTCCTCTTTTTCCTCTCAGTTCTAGTCTTCAGAGGTAAATGGGGACACCTATTATGTGTTTCTTCTAGAAATTTTTCAGATCTCTGCCTTTTTCTCTAATGGTTTCAAAAGTGAGTCCTTTTCCCCCAGTTGAGTCATGAGCACCCAGGCAAGTGGACACAGTTTACTATGGCAGCCCTCCATATTACCCCTTACAGGACTGGGTCCACAAGAGGCAGTCCATTGTAAACCACTGTACAAAACTGAGAGACAGAAAAATTCTTTAAGGATGCTTGTACTGATATAATACTATTTCCTGCCTAGGGTATAATGCCCTGAAGAGGAGGGCTACCCTGCCTGTCATCAGACTCCTTCTTCCAGGCCTGTGACTCTTCTGGGTTGCCTTCCTCTAGGCCGGAGATTTTGGACATTACCTAGCTGAACTAGGGATGGGGCCCCAAAATGAACACCTTCCCCCTTCACCAGCATTTGCTCCATTCTACTGTATTATCAAAGAGTACCAGAGGCTGAGCATAATCGGTGGCATGGTACAGCTTATAAGACATGTGGGGTCAGTTGATGGGGTGTTTGGTGGGAGCCCAGGAGGGAAGGCTGAGCTGTCAGAATGAGAGAGATGGAGAAGGAGCAGGGGAGTATCAGAATGAGTGATGGGCAGCGTTCAGGGGTCAGCGCATTACAAAATGATTCTCGTTAATTATTTAGTGCTCGCCATCTATCGTATGGCAGGTGTGGACAGCTAGAAAGGAATGTCTGCCTTTCTGTCTGCATCACTGGGAGAGGGAAGGGTGGGGCTGCCTTGCAACAGTCTTTCAATGGTGGGTGTGTATGGTCTCTGTATGGGGGTGCCCTGGAAAATGTGAAATGAGCTAAACAGGCTCCCTCCCACCTTTGAGAATTGTGGCATTCAACAATTCTCTGTATTAAGTAAAAAGCAAAAAGAAAAATCACTCCAGTAATGAAATTTGAAGCAAGATAATGTATAGGAATCTAAACTCCAGGCAGAATAAGTAGAAGCATAGTGAGGGTTGGAGAGACAGAGAGAGGGAGGGAGGGAGAGGGAGAGAGAGAGAAGGCCTCTCTCCAGCTCTGTCCTCCTTCTGAGTCATCTCCTTTTCTCTCAAACCAAGTCTAAGTGTTCTTCATGGTTCCAGCATTAGTCGCCTCCCTAGGCATTGCCTGCCTGTGTGGTATGCTGTCATGTCTCCAGTGTTGGAGGCCAACCTGCTCTGTGTATGGAGTTCCCTGACTTCTCATTGCTTATGAGAGCCTGCCTTACCTTCCCAGTCAAGGAACAGCTTTCTAACAAGGAGCTAATCACACTCGAAGCTGAAAAAGTGTCCCATAGCCCCTCGGCTTGCAGAGAAAATATGGAAGAAGCATGGAAAGAGTTAAGAAGCTAGGCACGGCGAGTCAAGCCTGTAGCCTCAGCTATTCAGGAGGCTGAGATTGGGAGGCTCGCGGTTAGAAGCCAGCCCGGGCAGGGAGTTTGAGCTACCATCTCAACCAACAGCTAGGCACAGTGGTATGCACCTGTCATCCCAAGATAGGTGAGAGGCTGAGATCAGAAGGATTGTTGTGGTTCCAGGCCAGCCTCAGCAAAAAAAGTTCGTGAGATCCCATCTCAACAGAAAAAAACTGGGCATGGTGTTGGGCACCTGTTATCCCAGCTATAGAGAGAAGCTTAAAATAGAAAGATTACGGTCCAGGCCAGACTGGGCAAAAATCAAGACCTTATATCCAAAATAACCAAAGTGAAAAGGGCTGGAGATGTGGCTCAAGTGGTAGCACACCTGCCTCCCAAGCACAAAGCCCTGAGTTCAAACACCAGTACTGAAAAAAAAAAGTTAAGTAGAAAAAAAAAAACTGTGATGGAGCAGGGGTTAACTGTGGTGCTGGAGTCAAAAGCACGGGGCCTGCTGGTTGAAAGGTGGTAACTCAGGAAAATTAATGAATAATTATGCTGAGCCTCAGTTTTCTCATCTGTAAGAGAGTGGAAGAGGTAATGTGTACAACAACATGTGGAAGTGATGGCTATTCATGTGTGTCTTGCTTGGGGAATGTCCCCAAATCCATGTAGTGTCCTCTAATGGGAAGCAGTGGCAGGTGCTTTCCTCTCACCTATTGGCCTCATTTGGGGAAAATCCTGTCTTCTGATAAAGGAATGTTAGACACAGAGAGCAGTGACTGGAGGCAGGAATCTTCCAGTTCTCCTGGAGGGAGTCACATGGGCAGCTCTTTGGCACACCTGGCTGAGCCCACAGCCTCTTCTTCTTAGGCCACTCCAATTTCAGGGTCATCTGGGGCTGACCATCAGGAAAAGCAAATGAACAAGACCCCCCCAACACAGGCCCCTGGCTGAGCAGACAGACTTTGGCTCCAAATATCTGGAGACTTGCTTCTGAGTCTAGCTCTGGAGCTATCCAGCCACGTGACCCTGGACACTCCGAATTTCTTTGTATCTTCACCTTTCAGATGAGAGAGATGGATGGGTTAGCAGTTTCCAACTTTGGCATTTATGTAAGTGGTCACCTCTTTGAAAATGCCATAGAGCTGAAGTGACGTTCCCTGGACCCCGGGCAGCAGCTGGAGAGTGAGCTTCTGTAGGGAGCAGGGTCTGTACTCAAATGTCTTGTGAGGTTCAGTTGGTTTTCTCCCTTCCTGGGTCCTTTATGATCTACTGGGCAGAGAAAGTCAGACAGCACTTTTTGAGTTCACCATCCTATGGGTGCACTAACTCTTGGCCATGTGGAGTGTGAATAGTTAATCTTGCCTGGCTAGCTATGCTTTTAGACAATATTTCCAATCCAAATGCCTGCCCAGCCTCTGTGCATACATTCTACCATGTCTCTATGCAGGAATAGAAACCCCTTCTGGGTTATTTATTTAATCTTATTTTTCAGGAATAAGGTACCAAGTTTCCTAGTGTCTAGAGAGCACAAAGCCCAGATGCAGCTCCTTCCAAGTTCAGTGTCCACAGAGATGTAAGAGAGTATCTCCCACACAGCAGCCTCTGCCCTGTGCCCTACTAATGTGCTAGTGGATTCTCTCTGCTGGATTGCAGAACCTGCAGTGTGGGGACTTGGCTCTGTAGACCTGTGTGTTCTTAGCACCTGACAGGTGCCAAACATATATGTTAGATAATGACACAGGGAATGGTCCTTGCAACTAGGTGAACTCACAGACTGGGTGAGGGACTAGGTAGTAAGTCTCTGATATTTACTAGGTGCTTAATAAGTATCAGGAATTTTTCTGAGCGAGTTTTATGTATTGATCCTCTTAGCTCATATAATTCAGAAAGGCAGATACAGCTATCATTCCCATTTTGCTGATGAAGAAGTAGAGGCACAGAGTGGTCCAGGAACTTGTCCAAGGCTACACAGCTAGTAGGTGGTCAAGCCGAGGTTTAAGCTTAGGGTCTGTATGCTTAATCCCCATGTGGGTATGAGGGTGAGCTTTTCCTTGAACAAGCATCTAAAAAGTAGGCGGTGTAATGAGTGAACATTGAGAGTGATCATGGCCTTAACAAGAACTCCGAGATTGTGGAAATGCTGGAGCAGACTCCCTCTCATTTATTAGGTAGGCAGCCCTTGCCCTCTAACACAGAGATGCCCTGTGCATTCTAGTTTCTCATCTGCTCTAATGTCTTTAGGGCTGCTTGGCTGGGATTTTTCAGTGATGGCAATAGATACGCTCACTGTTATCACCCTCTTCCCATCTTTTTCTCTGATTCCAAAGTTCCTTTCTGGAGGTTTGACATGACTTGTGCCAAAACTACCTTGTCTTGTGTCTATGGTGGCCCTAACACAGCCCTCTGTACATGCCTCCATCAAGTTGGGTACCACCCTTCCCTATTCTCTGTGCCTAGTCCTGGATTAAGCTCCAATGATTCCCCAGGGGACCCCCAAGGCATGGTTCTGGCATTTAATAGGTTCCTGGTTTAATGCAGAGAGAATGAATAAGCTGTGAGTATAAAAGCAAGTGCTGGGTAGTATGGTTCTTGTTAAGTGTGAGAAGGAATTGGGAGAAGAGGGATGGAGGGGAATCGGGCCAATGCAAGTTCAGCCTATGTGATCTAGTCCCAGAGACTCCCCTCACTTGCTCTGTGTTCTTGAGTCACTTCTTTCTGTCTCTGGGCCTCGGTTACATGAACAGTAAAATGAGCAGATTAATCTGAACTTTAATGTTGACTTTGACTGTAAAATTTAAGAATTGAGACTTCCTGAGATGAAGAGGAATTTAAGATTTGCCCCAAATAAAGAAGGCATTGATGGTGGAATAGAAGAACTGGTAGGTACTTTCTTGAAGTTCCTACTGAGAGACCCTAGGGACACCCAGGCCCCATCTCTTCATCAAGGTGACCACCTCAGCTTTCAGTTCCACACCCAATCCCCAGGTTGACCTCAGTGCTTTCTCCCTCCCTCCCTCCCTCCCTCTTCCAACCCTAGATGCTTCCAGAATTTATAATTGGCTTTCTGCTTCCCTCAAACACCTCAGTTCATTTCCCTGTATGTTGCTGCATCTCTTTCATCCCTCTGCTGTTGGACCTTTCCCACTGCCATTATTGCATTCCCTTCCCCAGAACCTTGGCTCTGGCTCATCTGTCTTCCCTGGGTGCAACTGGGCAAGGCGCTCCCCTTCCAGTGGATTCGGGGGACAGGTGCTGTCAGGATGCATACATAGAGAATGGGAAGCTCTCCCTCCCTGGGCACAGGAAGGATAATGATCCTGAGTGTTTCCCTCCCAAGGCATGATGAGAATCAGTGAGTTAATGCCCATAAAGTATTATAATTACTCCATGGAGTCATCTGATAGAGCGATGAGGAACTGGGCATCTGGCTCTAATTTACTTAGAGCTGGAGAATTTAGGCAGAAGCAGCAGCTTCAATTTTTTTCCTTTCTATACTAACCACTCACCCAAACACAGAGCTGAATTTCTAAGCAGAATTGACACTGCCTAGTGAGGTATAAATGCAACAAATTCTTGATTCATGAGACACCCCCCTTGACATATTAGGAAACAGGTTCTGAGCACTTAAGTGACATAATCTTGACTGTCCAGCTAGTTTGGTAGTGTGTCTGGGAGGAGAAACTTCATCTTATTTCAGTCATGTTCTGTTTTCTTCCTTCCTTTCCTCCCTCCTTTCTCTCTCCTTCCCTTCAGTCTTTTTGCCTGCATGAATTTATTGGAGTTCCTCCTATTGATGTAACTCCATGCTGGACATGACACAAGGTTTCCTGTTTTGGATGTTCAGCTAGTAGGTAAAGAAGGAGAAGTTGTCACCTTAGAACTCTGAGCTGGGTGGTTTCTTTAACAGCACTATGCTGTCCCTGCCTCAATTACTCTCCAACAGCTGTTTCTCCATCTTTCTGTCTCCACATCTGACCCTGCCTTGTGCTGCTCTTCCTTCTACATCTTTACAGCAGCTCTTCCTCCTTCTTGAATCTCCTTCTCCTGCCTATCCACGGAGACACAACCTTCTCCATTCAAAAATCTCAATGTGTGTCCCAGTGCCTGCACACTTTAGCTGACTTCCAACCACCCTGTTCAGCTGGTCACTCTGTGTCCATCTCCAGGCTCTTTTGACTCACTGATGTCAAGATCTGCATTGCAAGTAGACAAGCTGTTTCTCCATGATGGACTTGATGGGAAGGACCATGCCCTTTGCTTCAACGATTCAACACCATGAGGCCAGAAGTAAGTCCCATTACTCTGTTTTTGTTCCTGACTGAACAGAGTCTGTTCCTACCTCCACTACTGTTTTTCCAGCCATCTCTTCCCTTACAGAGCCCCAAACTCTGGATATGATGTTTCCTTGTACCATATGCTGACACATGGCCATCCTTTGTAACAGAATCAAATAAAGACTGCAGCTCCAACCTGACTCAGTGTCTGCCTCATCTGGAGTCTGGCTTTTTCAATAGTGAACTTGAGCACTATACTATTGACTATTCAAGTCCCCACAGCTCTCTTTCCCCTGACTCCACTCTGTGCCTCTTGCTTTGCCCCTTTGAAAACCTGTAAGCCTTATTTTTGTCTTTGGAGTATAATCACCTTGAAAGTAGCATATAATAGCATCTCAAAAAAAAAAAGTAGCATATAATAGTACCAGGTGAGGAAGAATTACTACAAGAAAAGTGTTTGGCATCAACCCAGACTGTGGCCAGCCTTGAGTTATCCCTTGTGTGAACACTAATTCTGCTCCTGCCATAGCTCTGTTACAGGGAATGGTCATTTGTTAATGTAAGTGAGCGTGATGTTTCCTGGGATTCTCATTCTACTGAAATACTGAACACACTTGTAAACCTAAGCACCTTCTCTCGCTGGCAGGCAGTAATGACTATAAGAGAAAACAACTGCTTTCAATTCAAATGCATAAATGTTTCTCATTGATCACAGAAATAAAAATGTTACCCTAATGAATGAGTTCATAAGGCAGCCTCCCCACTTCATGGAATTTGCCCCAATTCCCTCTATCATCGTTCTGCTCTCCACTTCCACTGCCCATTTCTGCATTCTCCTTTATCTGACTATGGAAAATCACTTTTACTGGATTCTTACTGGCCTCCGGGGCCATGAGGAACAAGCAGATTTAGCCAGAAACATTACACATACACTCAGATCACCAACAGTGGAAATTAGGTGGGTCCTCCAAGACAGCCTGGGATCAAGAAAAGTTTCAATGGAAAGGTCCTTCTAAAAGATGGTCTAAGCTTTCCAAGGTCAGGCTTCCCACTGGACAAATTCTTGACTAGAATGGAAGTCCATCCCTTACCAGGACCACCAATGCCTCTTCCTACCTGGCCACTGCCTGTCCTTCCTCTGGATTTCTCCACTGGTCCTGTGATTGGGCAGTAAAGGCTGTCCCACTCCCATGGACACCTCCATCCCAGCCTGGGAAGAAGCAATGGCCTGTTGGTGGGGGGGGGGGGGGCTGAGTCATATCCAGCTTCCTGTCTCTTTTTCTTTTGTTAAAGCCAAATGAAACAATGTAATTAGCTTGTTACAATTAAAGTGACTCGACTGGATAAATTGTAATCACCCAGAATCAAGTCAGGCATCCCTGCAGGTCCCGGACATCGCAGCTGAGCTGCCTCATTTGCATAATTAAAATATACAAATGATAATGGATTTTGTACTCAATTTCCAGCGGCTGTGAATTTTGAGAAACTCTGAAATTAGAATAACAGAGATGAAGCCTGCCTAGAGGTAATGGGGATGACAAGTTTTGACAGTAGGGGTGTTTATAACGCTAGTTTCTCACTACAAAATAAATAAGTACAAAAAAGATTAGAGAGCGATATTAGTTAATAGTTCCACGGGCAGTGGGAAGTGGAGATAGACTATGATTACCTCTGTGAATTTACACTGCCTTTTTTTTTTTCTGACAAGCTCTCGCCTAACCTTAGGGGATAACTTCCCCCTGATTATGAGAAATTGAGAATGAATTAAATGCATAAAAAGGGTTGTCACAGATTGACTCACCAAAGGAAAAGAAGAGAAATGAAATTAGTCTTGCTGCTCTTGCTTCCAGCTAGGGGTGGATTGAAGGTAAAGGGTACAGAAGGGGGCAGAGATGGCAGGAAAGTTGCAGAAGAGTGGCAGGAGGGGCTGTGATGGTCAGAGGAGAGAGGAACTGCCTAGCAGGAAAGGGGGGGGGGGCAAGCAAAGGCGACAGTAGGAGTTGCAGGCAGAACTCAACACTGGGGGAGCCAGGGTGCAAAATTACTTATGGACTGAGATTTGAGAGTCTTGGAAAGACTCCTCTGCTCTAAATCTGCTCTACAGAGAACCCAAAATTCTGCACACTTTCATATAAGCACTGTATTCTCTGCTAATACGCTGTACACCAAAATACAAACAAGGCTGTTCTTCCTCTTCTTGTAAATACCATGAAGTCAGGGACCTGATCTGTCCTATTTAATTGGCATTAACAAGACAGCACATAGTAGGTCCTTGATAAGAATAAGAGTAAGTAGATGAATGAACTAGAGAGACTGAGGACAATATAAAAATATTGAGAATGAATAAGGAAAGACCCTGGAGTCTGAAATCACCAATTGTCCCATCTTAGTGCCAGCAGAGCCCTGGGCATTGGAGTCCCCATCTAGAATGGCTGCCAGTGTTGTGTCAGAGTCTTTCTGGGGCCAACTCACCTTCACCTGTGGTCAGTATGTTGTAGCAGAAGCTGGATGGATTCCACTGCTGGTTACCGAAAGGGTGGAGGAGACATATGGTAGACTGGTGAGGGGCCAGATGCCCTTGCTCTCTGGAAAGGAAATCAGAGCCAAGGCTCTATGCCTCTTCATTGATGGGCTCAGCACATCCAGCTCAATCAGGCAAGGATGGGGAAAGGGCAGGCAGTACCAAACTACAGGAAAAGAAAAAGCAAGAAAGTAGAGAGTAACATTGATTTAGCTACACACAATCAAACCCTAAAACAACTAAGATGACTAAATGACAGGAATCACACGTACCTATCAGTACTAACACTTAATGTTAATGGACCTAATTCCCCCATCAAAGGACACTGTTTGATGAACTGGATTAAAAAGGAAGATCCAACAATTTGTTGCTTACAGGAGACCCATCTCACCAACAGAAGTAAGCATAGGCTTAGGATGAAAGGCTGGAAGAAGATTTACCAAGCCAATGGCCCCTGAAAACAGGCAGGAGTAGCAATACTTATCTCTGACAAAGTAGACTTCAAACCTACATTGATCAAACGAGATAAAGAAGGACATTCCATATTAATAAAAGGGGAGATAGACCAAAAGGAAATAACAATCATAAACCTATATGCACCCAATGTCAATGCACCCAATTTCATCAAACATACCCTGAAAGACCTAAAAGCATATATTAACTCCAATACAGTGGTTGTGAGAGACTTTAACACCCCATTATCATCAATAGATAGGTCATCCAAACAAAAAAATCAGTAAAGAAATCCTAGATCTAAAATATACAATAGATCAAATGGACCTAGTTGATGTCTACAGAACATTTCATCTAACTTCTACACAATATATATTCTTCTCAGCAACCCACGGAACATTCTCCAAAACAGATTATATCCTAGGGCACAAAGCAAGCCTCAGCAAATATGAGAAAATAGAAATTATACCATGCATTCTATCTGATCACAATGCAATAAAACTAGAACTCAACAACAAAAGTAAAGACAAAAAACATGCAAACAGCTGGAAACTGAATAACTCATTACTTAATGAACAATGGGTCATTGATGAAATAAAAGAGGAAATTAAAAAGTTCTTGGAAGTCAATGAAAATGAAAACACAACCTACTGGAACCTATAGGACACAGCAAAGGCAGTCCTGAGAGAAAAGTTTACAGCCATGAGTGCATATATTAAAAAGACTGAAAGATCCTAAATCAATGATCTAATGATACATCTCAAACTCCTAGAAAAACAAGAACAAGCAAGTCCCAAAACAAATAGAAGGAGGGAAATAATAAAAATAAGAGCTGAAATCAATGAAATACAAACCAAAAAAACCATACAAAGAATTAATGAAACAAAAAATTGGTTCTTTGAAAAAATAAACAAGATCGACAGACCCCTGGCAAGCCTGACTAAAATGAGGAGAGAAAAAAACCCAAATTAGTAGAATTAGGAATGCAAAAGGGAAGATAACAACAAACACCATGGAAGTCCAGGAAATCATCAGAGACTACTTTGAGTACCTGTATTCAAATAAATTAGAAAATCTTAAAGAAATGGACAGATTTCTAGATACTTATGATCATCCAAAACAGAAACAAGAGGATATTAATCACCTGAATAGATCTATAACACAAAATGAAATAGAAGCAGCAATCAAGAGTCTCCCCAAAAAGAAAAGCCCAGGACCTGATGGATTCTCTGCTGAATTCTATCAGACCTTTAAAAAAGAACTGATACCAACCCTCCTTAAACTGTTCCACGAAATAGAAAGGGAAGGAAAACTGCCTAACACATTTTATGAAGCCAGTATTACACTTATCCCAAAACCAGCAAAGACACCTCCAAAAAAGGAGAACTACAAACCAATATCCTTAATGAAAATTGATGCAAAAATCCTCAATAAAATAATGGCAAACCAAATTCAACAACACATCAAAAAGATCATTCCACACGACCAAGTAAGCTTCATCCCAGGAATGCAGGGGTGGCTCAACATACAAAAATCGATAAATGTAATAAACCACATTAACAGAAGCAAAGACAAAAACCACTTGATAATCTCAACAGATGCAGAAAAAGCCTTTGATAAGATCCAACACCATTTCATGATAAAAGCTCTAAGAAAACTAGGAATAGAAGGAAAGTACCTCAACGTTATAAAAGCTATATATGACAAACCTATAGCCAGCATTATACTTAACGGAGAAAAACTGAAACCATTCCCTCTAAAATCAGGAACTAGACAAGGAGCCCACTATCTCCACTCTTATTCAACATAGTACTGGAATTCCTAGCAATTAGGCAAGAAGAAGGAATAAAAGGAATACAAATAGGTAAAGAAACTGTCAAAATATCCCTATTTGCAGATGACATGATCCTATACCTTAAAGACCCAAAAAACTCTACTCAAAAGCTCCTAGACACCATCAACAGCTATAGCAAGGTAGCAAGATATAAAATCAACATAGAAAAATTATTAGCATTTCTATACACTAATAATTTTGAACAAACTGAGAAAGAATATATGAAAACAATCCCATTTACAATAGCCTTAAAAAAAATTAAATACCTAGGTGTAAACTTAACAAAGGATGTGAATGACCTCTACAAGGAAAACTATAAACTTCTGAAGAAAGAGATTGAGGAAGACTATAGAAAGTGGAGAGATCTCCCATGCTCATGGATTGGTAGAATCAACATAGTAAAAATGTCAATACTCCCAAAAGTAATCTACATGTTTAATGCAATTCCCATCAAAATTCCAATGATATTCATTAAAGAGATCGAAAAATCTACTGTTAAATTTATATGGAAACACAAGAGGCCACGAATAGCCAAGGCAATACTCAGTCAAAAGAACAATGCAGGAGGTATCACAAGATCCAACTTCAAACTATATTACAAAGCAATAACAATAAAAACAGCATGGTACTGGCACAAAAACAGACATGAAGACCAGTGGAACAGAATAGAGGACCTGGATGTGAACCCACCCAACCATAACCAACTTATCTTTGACAAGGCACTAAAAATATACGATGGAGAAAAGACAGCCTCTTCAACAAAAACTGCTGGGAAAACTGGTTAGCAGTCTGCAAAAAACTGAAACTAGATCCATGTATATCACCCTATACCAAGATTAACTCAAAATGGATCAAGGATCTTAGTATCAGACCACAAACTCTAAAGTTGATACAGGAAAGAGTAGGAAATACTCTGGAGTTAGTAGGTATAGGCAAAGACTTTCTCAATGGAACCCCAGCAGCTCAGCAACTAAGAGATAGCATAGATAAATGGGACTTCATAAAACCAAAAAGCTTCTGCTCAACAAAAGAAATGGTCTCTAAACTGAAGAGACCACCCACAGAGTGGGAGAAAATATTTGCCAGTTACACATCAGACAAAGGATTGATAACCAGAATATACAGGGAACTCAAAAAACAAAATTCTCCCAAAATTAATGAACCAATAAATAAATGGGCAAATGAACTAAATAGAACTTTCTCAAAAGAAGAAATTCAAATGGCCAAAAAACACTTGAAAAAATGCTCACCATCTCTAGCCCTAAAGGAAATGCAAATTAAAACCACATTAAGATTCCATCTCACCCCTGTTAGAATAGCCATCATCAGCAACACCACTAACAACAGGTGTTGGTGAGGATGAGGGGGAAAAAGGAACCCTTTTACACTGCTAGCGGGAATGCAAACTAGTACAACCACTCTGGAAAAAAATCTGGAGGCTTCTTAAAAATCTAAACATAGATCTACCATATGATCCAGCAATACCAGTCTTGGGAATATACCTAAAAGAATGTGACACAGGTTACTCCAGAGGCACCTGCACACCCATGTTTATTACAGCACTATTCACAATAGCCAAGTTATGAAAACAGCCAAGATGCCTCACCACTGACAAATGGATTAAGAAAATGTGGTATGTATCCCCAATGGAATTTTATGCAGCCATGAAGGAGAATGAAATCTTATCATTTGCAAGTAAATGGATGGAACTGGAGAACATCATTCTGAGTGAGGTTAGCCTGGCCCAAAAGACCAAAAATCATATGTTCTCCCTCATATGCGGACATTAGTTCAAGGGCAAACACAACAAGGGGACTGGACTCTGATCACATGATAAAGTGAGAGCACACAAGGGAGGTATGAGGATAGGTAAGACACCCAAAAAACTAGATAGCATTTGTTGCCCTCAATGCAGAGAGACTAAAGCAGATACTTTAAATTGACAGAGGCCAATAGGAGAAGGGGACCAGGAACTAGAGAAAAGGTTAGTTAGGGAAGAATTAACTTAGAAGGTAACACACATGCACAGGAAATCAATGTGAGTCAACTCCCTGTATAGCTATCCTTATCTCAACTAGCAAAACCCCTTGGTCTTTTCTATTATTGCTTATACTTTCTCTTCAACAAAATCAGAGATAAGGGCAAAATAGTTTCTGCCTCGTAGGGGGGCTGAGGGGGGGAGGAAAGGAAGAGGTGAGGGGAAGGGGGAAGAAATGACCCAAACATTGTATGCACATATGAATAAAAGGAAAAAAAATCAGGCAAGGATGGGAAACGGGAGTGACTCTGGCTGATGCATCTTTCCACTTCACTGCAAAGGCTACTCAGAGTGGGACTAAGCAAACAATCCAATTAATGGAAAATATACTGGGGGAGGTAGGGGCTTGTAGTTGGTGTCCGAGGCTGGGCAGAGGATGAGAGGATGAGAGTCTCAGGCAGTGAGACTCTCTGATGTGGGGTCTTGGGGACCATCATTCTTTGGAGTCTATGAGCTGAATAGCTGCCCTTGGCAAAGGTGTGATCCTTCTGGGCTAGGACCTAAAGGAAGAAAGGAAGGATCATTGTCAGATTCCCAAAAGGATTTTTCTCACACTGGACTCCAGAGGGTAAGTGGCAAGCTGTGTCCTTTCTTGAGTGCCCTGGATCTGGGATAGGCAGACCTTCCTCATGCCAGTCTCAAGGAATGATGGGACAACAGATGACAGAATGAGGGTGAGGGTCCATGGAGGAAGTACACCAATACACACAGCTCTAGAAATATACAGACCTCAGGACAGGGCATGTGATCATAGATTTCAGGTTAGCAATGAGGACAGTCTGCCATGTCCTTGTTGGCTAGAACAGACTGGGGTCGAGAACTTTAGGCAGACCATCAGGCCTGCCTTGGCATCATTGTCCTATGGGCATTAGAAATGCCACTGTGGGCTTTCTTTTGGTTCATGTAATATTGGCATCTGCCCCTGAAAGACAGCATTAGATGGACATCAATTGGAAAGCCCAATAACTTGGGAATCGCCTTCACTCCCATCGTCTCCATTAGTCATTGGGACAGATAAACGTCACCAGGGCTGCTCATGGCATGTAGGTCTGGGGAGGGGATGCTCTTCCCCTGGACAGACCCTGCCCTGGGTCTCTCCTCCTAGAGGCAAATGCACATCTGCCCTGTGTCCGGAACCTCTGAACAGCCAATTTGAGCCTTTTTCTATTAGAGAATTAATTTTTAATGGGTTTTATAGCATGGTGGATAAATCAGTTAGGGAGAGAGAGGAGCTGGCAATGCCTAATGAATATCGATTGGGCCATTTAGAATGGAAATCTTGCCAAAAGGGGACAGAGACCCAGTAGAGTCAAGATCCGTTATGCCCAGTGACTGAGGGGCACCAGGGACTACCTTGACCTTGTGGCTGAGAAATCTCTTCAAGGCTGGCCACTGATGCCAGAAGTTTCACCACTTTTTGGGTAAGGGCCATGACTTTTGTGAACATTCACGTAATTTGAGACAGGAAAAGGAATCTATTTTTAATATTGAATCTCCCAGTATTAAATAGTAATGTAGCTATTTCCCAGAGGGCTTGAGAAGGAAGGAAAGAATTAAGACAGAGAGATTTTGGGGGCATTTTTTTCTGGGTTGACTGTGTCTGGGAACTTAAAGACTGCAGCTTGAAGAGAAATGCAAACACTTTTGGAGGTACAGGGTAGTGTTACAGGAGGCAGGAAAAGTCTGAGGAATGGTATTGCACATTTTGTATTGCCAATTTTTATTTAAAGATTTAATGAGACATTTTTCACTGAGACATTTTTTGTGGAGGACAATGCACAATTGGCATGTATAAAGGAAGACCTGTGTCTCTTTCCCCTCTTTCTGCCATAAGAGAGATCTCATTCGGTGATGGAGGGAGAACTGGTCTCAGGGGGCCAAACCTCTGAGTTCAAGTTTTGGTTTTAACCCTGGTGAACAGGAATAATGAACAAATCATTCATCATCCTATTAAAAAGTATATAATTAACTGCTAAATTTTGCTATATATATAATAAAACAAGGCAGCTCGATATCCTCTGAGGACCCTTGTAAATCTAATATTCCACAGCTATTAAGCGGATTCATTGTATTTAATATGACATCATGTTAGGACTTATTTTTATGTGGTATATTTCTAAATGAGGATGTCACCTCCCCTTTGAAAGTTCCATGTCTTTTTAATGAAGATGTTCTAATACAAAACATGTCAGAAAGGTCTCTTGGAAGATTACCTTCAAGACCAGTCAGTGAAACATTAATTTCATTGAAAACAGTTTTACCTCCTAAGCACAAGGTGTGCTGAGAGGTGTGGGAAGAAGAGAGGACTAAGTGATCAGAAAAGCCAGGTAGGGGTGGCCTTGGGCATAGCTGTAGCATTGTAGGGATTTATCATATTCTATTTGTCTCATGTAATTTACCTTTCGCAATTCAAGGTTCTCTTGGTATTGCAGGTGAGTGATATTCCTCCCTACCCAAGGTTTGGTCATGCAGTCCCAGGAAAACCTTACCCCACGTACTTCATGCTCTGGGGCCAAAGTCAGAGAGCCTGGAGGCAGGATTGAGCTGGAGCAGTAGCTTTCACCAGGTGAAGCGTGTCAGGATCCTATGAGAGGGGAAGGCATTTCCCTTTCCCTCTCCATGACATCCCATCTTTCCAGAGTGAATTTGGTCTCTCAACCCCAGAGGAGTGACTCTTATAGAGATATCATCTATTTGAGATTATTAATTTTATATGTTGACTTCTCTGGACCCTGGGATGCCTAGATCCTTAGCTAACCATGATTCCTGGGTGTATCAGCAAGAATGTTTCTGGGGAAAACTGGCATTTGAGTTGGTGGACTAGGTAAAGCAGAATCCCACCTCAGTGTGGGTTGGCCTCATCCAATCCATCAAGGTTATGTGTAGAGCAAAAAGACAGAAAGAAAATTTCTCTCTATTGAATTGCATGAATTGAGATATTGATTTTCTTTTGCCCTTAGGTGAAACTTATACCATTGGCACTCTGGTCCTCAGGCCTTTGGGTTTGGACTGGAACTACATCATTGACTTTTCTAGGTTTCTAGCTTATAGACAGGAGATTATGGGACTCCTAGGCTTTTATAATGTGTGGGCCAATTCCTTATTCTGTCTATCTATCTATCTATCTATCTATCTATCTATCTATCTATCATCTATCTATCTATCATCTATCTATCTATTATCTATCATCTATCTATCATCTATCTATCTATCTATTATCTATCATCTATCTATCTATCTATCTGTCTATCATCTATCTATCTATCATCTATCTATCTATCTATCATCTATCTATCTATCTATCTATCTTATATCTGTTATCTACCTATCATCTCCAGTTGGTTCTGTTTCTCTGGAGAAACAGAATATACCACTTCAGAGATGAGTTAATTGGGAAATCTGCAAGGCCTCTTCTTGTGCTTCAGATCACATTGCTGATGTGGAACTTCTGTGACTTTGTAGGCCTGAATGATACCTGGAGGTAGAAGCAGCTTTGAAGGATTATCTAGGTCAACCTTATCTCCTTATGAATGAAGAGACAGGTCCAGAAAGGTTAAGAGTTGCCAAGATTTTAATGCTAGTTGGTGACAGAATCAAGGGATGTATGCAAATCTTTTTTTTATTTCTTTTATTTATTTATCCATTCATTTATTTATTTTTATTGTCATGCTGGGAGTACATTGTGGCATTTACAAAAGTTCTTACAATATATCAAATAAAGATGCATTCACCCACTCCATCATTTTCCTTTATCCTCCCTGCTCCCATTCCTGGAAAGTTTCAACAGGTTTCATTTTTCCATTTACATATATGTGTACACAGTATTTGACTATACTAACCCTCCCATACCCTTTTCCCCCATACTTCCTCCTTCTCACTGACACCCCCCCCAGAATAGAACCTGTTCTTTCCTCCTGTTCTCTAATTTTATAAAAAAAAATTGACATTTTTTTTGGTTTAGGATAGCTATACAGGGAGTTTCTCCATGACATTTCCATGTATATATGTATTATACACCAAATTGGTTCATCTGCTCTATTTTTCTCCTTTCTACTTTAGTCCCCTTCTTCTTGTGATTTCAACAGATCTAAAAATTGAATATTCATTCTTGTATAGGCAGTACATCAGCCATATTGACCTTCTTATCTTCCTTCTTTTACCCTTCCTCTTTCATATGTGACCTCCCTTTAGCATGACCTGTTTTTCACAACATTGCTTTTATTAGATCTATATTCCATATATGAGAGAAAGCATGCAAATCTTTGGCTTTCTGAACCTGGTGACCTTCACTTAAGATGATGTTCTTCAGTTCCATTCATTTATCTGCAAATGACAAAGTTTCATTCTTCTTTATGGCTGAATAAAATGCAAATCTTAACACCCTACATCAATTGTAGGCTCCATGAGGGCAGGTACCACATATTCTTTTGTTTTCCATAACATACAGCATGGTCGTAAGCATATAGCAAATGCCCAGGAAAATCTTAATGATCTGCAGCAGAGGTTCTTAAACTTAACCCACCTTGCTGAAACACAGGTCGCTGGGCCCCTGAGAATCTGCATGTCTAATAAGATACAAGACAATGCTGAGGCTGGTGATTCAGGGACCACACTTTGAGAACCACTGAAGTATGTGTTTTAAGGACCTATCCATTTCTAATATAATTTAAAACACTCATTCCCAGGAAGCCTACTTTATTAGATACTAAGTGGCTACGTGAGAAATCCCAGACTTAAAAGATACTAGTTTAAAAGTATTTAAAGTGAATAATTACCTTCAGGGTGGTCTAGGTAGAAAGATTAAATAAATTAAGTTGAGTCAATAGGAGTTTAAGCATCATTTGTTAAAGCAGTACTATTAGTTTTTCTTTTCCTAGTGGAAATTCTCTTCTTGTCACAGAATCCTAATTAATTATTGTATAAAGACCTGAAAACTTAAATGCACAAGGGAGTAATAATCTTATGTTTCATTAACCAGCAGCTTTGAAAGCCAGAACCAAGTGTGGAGAAAGATCAGGAATAAGTGTACAGAGCAAGTCTTTTCCAAGTGGCCTGAGGTCCACCCTCATGCTTTCATTTGTCACTGTGCTAATGTGAATGCACATTTATACTCTTAAATATATCATCTCTGTTCAGCATCATCTTATTGGAGTTACCAATCAATATGAATTTCAGGAGTATCTGTCATTGATTTTGCAATATGCTTTGTAATTACCGAATCAATATAAAATTCTCAACTCATTAGGAGATTAGCTTTTTAAATCATTTATATTAATGTGTTTAACTATAGGCACTGGATCTCTTTTTTAAATCACTTGTTTAATCACCTAACCTACATTAAAAATGAGTAAATGCTATGGACTAAAATTTCAATCTACTTGCTTGTTAAGGAGTACTTGCCCTGTGTCTTGTCTTTTATAGGCCCTCAATATATCGGCTCCATTGTAGAATCCGAGTCACGGTATGGAACTGGATGGATGGACATGCTCATTTGAACAACCTGAGAGAAAAGCAGGGTGTGTATAGGGAAGGAACCATTAGCTTTATAGACATTGCCTCTGATTTACCAGTTTGATTCTGGTGGTTTTGAATTTTGTATCTCACTAATTGTTTATTTGTGATGACTTTTCATTGGAACAGAGCTTATAGCACTTGGTCAACTAAAAGAAAGTAGATATTTGGGCACTGAACACAAACTTGTATAAAAGAATAAACTGTTTTTCTACTCACTTCACTGTGACACTAAATGTGTGGGTTTTCCACACCAACCAGTTCTCCAATTCTCTGTGACACAACTGGTTGTCTGGCAATTTAATTCAATTCTGACACTATGTGTGATCAGCACAGACCTTAGCACAGGCTAAGGGCTGAATAACATAAGAGGCCAGTTGTAAGTATTGGGGGCTCAGGGAACCCATCTATCTGTTGAACTTGGCTGCAAAGTCAGGGATTCCCACAGCACCCTGCTCAGCTACAACAGCTCACAGATCTTAGGGAGAGACTTTTCTTATATCTATTTATTCATTATAAAGGATATGATAAAGGGTGCAACTGGTCAGCCATGTAAAGGAGGACAGAGGATGAGGTCTGGAAGGGTCCCAAGTGCTGGAACTTCTGTCTCTGAGGATGCATTCACCAACCTAAAAACTGTGAACCCTATAGTTTAGGGATTTTGAGAGAGACTTTATTCTTAGACATGATGGATTAGTAACTCTCCAGCTCCTTATTTTTTTCCCTCAGAGAATAGTGCTGGGCTAAAAGTTTCAGGTTTCGAATTCTGCCTTGGTCTTTCTAGTGACCAATTCCTATTCCAGGGTGATCCAAGAGTCCACCAAGAGTTGCCTCATTAGAACAAAAGTTGCTCTTATTATCAGGGAAGTCCAAGGAATTTAGAAGTACTGAGTAACACATTTCCATTACCTGATCATCCAGGAAATTACAAAGGTTTTAGACCTCTGTGTCAGGAACTAGGGGAGAAGACCAATTATATATTTCTTATGTGATAGTGGATTAAATATTTACACAGATTTTTTTCCACTGGTAATAGCAACCCCTCACAATAATTCATGAGAGGCTTGGCAGGTGTTGTCTACTTTTTAAGTGATTAAGTTGAACCTTGGAGTTGAAGTGACACCTCAAGTCACCTCACATGTGTGTGGCAGGAGCAGATCTGGAACACAGGCTCCCTGTTGTTAGAACATTCGTTGAATGGTGCTGTCCTTTAAGGGTTTGTAGCAGTAATTCTCAGAGAATGTCACTGTTACAGACTGTTTGCTTTAGACATTCATAGTGACCTCGGAGCACAAAGTAGTCCCTCTTGGTCCCCTTCTCAAAGGGCATGTAAAACCAGTCAGTTGTCCCTGTCTGCAGTTTCCAGGGCTTGATGGTCAGTTATGGGGTATTGGAAGTTTTCTTTTTCTGCTCACCAGGATTGCATCACCTTAGCTATCATCCTGGTAATGCATGATCTCTTCCATATGTATTGAACCTGAGAGTTCACACAAGACCTCTAAATACACCACGCCATTTGATGCTCATAGCAGCCTTGTGGATGGGCTTATGGCTGTGGTCCATTTTACAGATAAAGGCTAGTGAAGCTTACAAAAGTTAGATGGATTGCTAGGAGTAAGTCAATAATTGGATACCTTCCCCCACCCCTCTCACACCCCCACTGGTGCTGCCTTCCTAGAGGGAGGAACCAAACATAGTGTCAGGATGCAAGCTCTGGTATCCACTCTGTCCTTGCTTCCTTTAGTGACATCTCTCATCCTCACCAGGACTCAGCCTCCATCTTGGGAAGGGGGGATGCAATCCTGCTCTTCTGTCGGTGAATGAAGTATGGATAAAAGGATAAATGAATGGGTGAGTGATTCCTTCAGTCTTGCCTCTCATCCATTGATTGTCCAGCAGTGCAGTAGCTAATGGAGGTCAGCAGGCTCTGGCTGGCTATGTGGGAGATGCTGGTGAATGTGTAGGAGAGGTGATGGAGGGAATCAGGGCTTGAGTGTTGCCCTGGACAAAATCATGATGCTGGTGCTGTTTGTATCTGGATCCTGCTGCCTCATCTCCCATTCTAATGAGTTCATCGCTTTGGATGATCCAAGTTCTTTCTTGGTATACCATTCCTAGGCTTTGAAAGGTCACCCAGACATCCCTGTGCTAGGTTCCATTCCCACATATGCCTTGGCTGGCTGAGTAAAGAAAGGCATCCACCCAGGGGTGCATGTGGCTGATGTTGTGCTAACCCATTACCCACCAACCGCTGCATGTCTTATGGATACCACTTACCCCTAAAAGGAATGATGTGATGAAGTTTTAATTGTGGAGTTTTGCTCTCCTGCATGTGAGCTGAGCCCTGATTGAGGGTGCACATCAGCTGACTGCTGGGCGCTGCTGCTCCTTTGGAAAGAGGGGCACATTGGCTGCTATCCCAGGATTCCTGTTAATAAATCAGAGTTCTCTGCCACCAGCTGCTTGGCATATTGTTCTTGTACCAGTAAGGCAGTTGCCAAATTGTCAGGGCACTGGGTTGGGGGTAGCACAGGGGCTGATGTAATTAACCCCCTCAATGTTCTCACCCTGGAGTTCACCCAGAGAAAGTTGGCTTCAAGATGGCCCCTGTGGCAGAGGGTGGAGGGCTGTTGGCCTGGTTGCCCTCACCAGGGAGGATGGATTAATCAGGAAAGGGTGGTTGACAGACCGGGGAGGGAGCAGCTGTTCCCAGGAATGGGAGAGATGCTGGGAACTGGCTTGGTCTCTATACAAACATCCTCACTATAAATGGGCATCATTGGAATTTAAGTAGTAATTTGTGTCTTTGGAACTTTGAACTCTTTCTTCCATGCTCATTTCATTTTGCCTCCCAATAGTTTTTTGGATTATTACTGAAAAGATAACGTAACAAAATTTTAAGTGACCTGTGATGCCACCATCACAAAAAATTTTCTATTTGCACATTACTGAGCGCTCCAGCCTCTATGCTTACTTGTTTTATGTTTTGTGGTTGATCATCAGGATGCTTTCATCATTTTGCACATTCTCTCACCATGCTTTTTCTTTTCAAGATGGGAAAACATATGCAGGGCTGTGAAGCTGCCTGTTCCTCCACAGAGACTGGTTCAAGAAGCTGTTCCAAGATTGTGCCTCCTGATGCAGCCCTGTGCTGCTGCTTTTACTGAACACAGATGAAGACAGGGTCAGTGCTGCTGATGTTAGGTGCAGAGGGAAGGCAAGGAGCCTTTTGGGAGACTGCTGGGTCACCAGCCATATCAGATCCTGTGATTTACATGGGACCGTGGCATGATCAGAGCCTGGCAGCTTCACTGGGCAGCAAGGCCCCTGGAGGTGTTGAGGTCAGAGACTATTGCTTTCACTTTCTAGGCTGTGGGTGTTAGCTGGAGCTCTAGAGAGATTCTAACCCAACATTCCCAGTACAGCTGAGGAAACTGAGACTCTGGGATGGGAAGTGATTTCCCTTCCCTTTTTAAAAGATCTTATTTATTCCCCCGTGGACTGCAAGTATTACAGGGATCAATTCAAGAGAAAATTCCTTAGTTCACATTAAAGAGTCTGGTGTGTCATTTAAGTGAAATTGCAGCAAGTGAACAGACATTTTTGACTTATAGCAATAACTTGAATCAATTTCATATGGTTCGACCTTTAGTTGGGGAGGCAAGACACATGTGAAGAGACCTCCCAGAAGAAAAACAACAAAACAACTAAAGAACAATTAAAAAAAGATTATTGAAAGGCTGCCATCAGGCATGTTTTCATTTAAAAATGTCTTAGCTTAAGGGAAATGGCACAGTTGTGTTCAGATTTGTACCTGACACAAAGGTGCTCCATTCCTGTCTTGGACACAACAAATGGCCGTATTGTTCATTTCTGGTTACTGTTGATTCAGTTAGGATACCAGTTGGCTGTCTGAAGCAGTATCTGATCCTAGTAGCCTAAACAATTAGGAGTTTTAGTTTTCGCCCATAAAAAATAGAGCAGGAGTATGCTGTCCAGAGCTAAGGTGGCTTTGTAAGCAAGTCATGAGGGCCAGAGTATTTTTTTTTCTTACTGTCACCCTGAGCATGTGGCCTTTGCTCCCATAATCCCAAGATGACTGTTCTACCTCAAGAGAGCAGATTCAAGTTCCAGGCAGGGACTTTTATAAATGGTAAAAGGCTCTGTGCACTAACATCTATTCTCAGGGGCCTCAAACACACACAGAAGAGGAAGGTCCACTGAGTAATGAGGAAGAGAGATCCAGGGAGGTGACAAGATCAGAACATGCAAGAGGGAACAGAGAGTCAGAGGAAATGAAAAGAAAACCTGTGGGCAGGGGTAGGATATTGGAGGGCAGCAGGGCTGTAAGGGACCTGAGAAGGAAAGCAGCTGGTCCCATAGGTCTAGGTTGGTAAAAGCATATCCAAGGCACATGCCATGGGCACCATCAGGATGTGGGGTGCATTCCTAAAATGTAAGACCTTAAATGTCTTACTCTTGGGCACTTAGAGTCACCAAATACCCTTTTCTGCCCATTCAGAGCTGGAAGGAATGTGCGGGAACTGGACTAGACATCTCATTTTACAGGTGAGTAAACTGAGGCTCAGAAAACTCAAGCACTTGTTGGTGGCCATCCTGCCAGTTAATACCAATGAATTCTGGCCTTTTGCTCTTCAGAAATACTCTTCGTTAATAAGCACTTAATTTCTTATTGTCTGATTTGCTCTTAATAGAAGTCCAGTGATATAAGTCCAGTGGAATTATTGACCCCAATTTTATACACAGGAGATCAAGACTGAGAAGGATGAGGACCATGGTGCCTCCTGACTCTCTGACCCATGTCCCTGTCAGCCTCTTGCCCCTCTTCAGTTGAGCAGATTAACATTTTAACTGATGGTGCGTGTAGCAGAGAGGCCACATCTGCTCACGTGGGCTATCTCTTCTGAAATGACACATGGCCCAAATGCCACCACCCCAGGCCACTTCCTCTAATGGATGCCAACTAGTGAGAAGGAAAGGTTTTTCACTGTGTAACCATGTCACTTGAGTCTTGAGCCCTATGAAGACAAGGAGGGGCTGCTGAGTGTCCTGATTGTGTTTGACACTCTATCATTTGTGATGATATGGCCATGCTTGGCCACCTCAAGTGGGGGAGGCTCTAAGAGTAAGGAGAAGACATTAGAAAGATGACAGGGCACGAAGCTGTGGAAGGTGATGGACCGCCCGCCAGACGACCTCAGTGCAAACATTCATCCTATCGATTGACCTTTTGAAGAGAGAAATAGTGCCTGGCTGTCACTGGCTGGTGAGGTTGAGCTGAGCTGAGAGTAGTCCCTAATCACGATAGATTCTGTTCAGGGTCCGTTTCCCTGCTCCATCTTGGGAGCAAGGAGGATCACCAGAGACCATTGCCACAGAAGCTGGGCAGCAGCATGGCCCAGCATGGTGGGCTTGGCCCACCAGAGGCTCCTGGGGGAGACAGCACTGCTCTCTCATCCTGGAACTATGAATCTCTAGGCTCTAACCACCCAGGCCAGTGTGGGATGTAACAGAATTCTTCCTTCCTGCTTTGCCCAGAAAAGTCTGGCTCTCAGCTCTGCAAGGGGCATACCAAACTCAACCCTGCCAAGTCACTGATACTGGTAGGGACTTTCTTAGGGACACTGGTCTCATTGGAAGACACAGTAATGCCTTAACCTGTGGTTTTATAAAATTGCTATGGGAATTTAAAAATCTTAACTCCTTTTGTTAGATAAAAACTAAAAAGATTAAATGAATTGCCAATCTGTGAGGAATTTCCTTCATACCAAGAAAGGCCTCACAATTTCAGGACCCTCATATTTCAGCCCCCATTTTGGGCTGACAATATAATTTACCTAAAGTAGTACTATTTTCATGGAGAAAAAACTGGAGGCTACTCAAAGTTATGAATGACATTTTGTGACACTCAGATTCAGGATAACAGGAGGTATTTGGGTCCTTTTACAGTCTTCCAAGTGACACTATAAGACTGAAATGCCTGAACATTGATGAGAATTGCTCTCAAGCAGTTCCAGCCTCTCCATGGCTCATGGACAAAGGATAAGTCCTCACTCCTACTCCCCACCTCTATGAGGGAAGATGACCAGGGTGGAGCCATGTACTTGCCACTTGAGAAAGGTTGAGAGGAAGGTTGTTTCTGAAGAGGAAAAATAGTGATGTCCCAGCAGGACATCATGGGGAGCTGCATCCTACCTTTGATGTCACTGGATATCGAAAATGTCTCCCTTTTTGAAATAATAGGTGTGGTGACAGAGAGAAATTGTATTTTAGCCATCTTATTACATTTACACTACCCAAACACCATAGCATGGACGGATCCAGTATCTAATGAGGGCTTTCATCCTGGTTTATAGATGACTCTTTCATCTGTATCCTCTCTCACAAGAGAGAGGGAGAGAGAAAGAGAGAGAGAGAGAGAGAAGGAAGGAAGGAAAGAAGGAAGGAAGGATGGAAGGAAGGAGAAAGAGAGAGAAAGAGACAGAGAGAAGAGATTATCTTTCTCCCATGTTCCTTCTTTTAAGGGCACTAATCCCATTCATAAGTGCTCCACCCTTATGACTTAATTACATCCCAAATGCCCCCTTCCTAAGACCATCACCTTGGAGATTAGGCTTCAACATATGAATGGAGGGGGGAGTGACAAAAATATTCAGAGTGTAGCACAAATGCACAGCTAAAGGAGCAACACAATAGCAATATTGATAGTTTACCTTCATTGGATTCTTTAGACAAGTATTGGACTGAATTCAGAGAATTCTCTTACTGAATTTTTATAACTCCACCAGGCAGGCACTATTCATTACTTTCATTTTGCAGAAGAGAAAACTGAGGTACAAAGAGGTAAAGCAGCTTGCCCTAGTTTACATAGCTGATAGAGGTATACAGAGAATGGAAGCTATTCCTCTGACTCCACTACACTGTACTGAACAGAACGATGGGAGCTGGGGGAAGCTCTGGTCTGGGGTCTTCCACCTATTCTATGATAAAGGCCCTTTTGATCCTCAAATCATTAGATTTCTCATCTGTACAATGATGGGGTTAAGGGTGTACTCTGTCAGTGGACTGCACTTATTAATGAGCAGAGACAAAGCTGGGAAGTTCTCAGCTGGCCTAGGGAAAATGACTCAATATTCTTCTCTTTGCAGACTTCAAGATCCACAGGCATTGCAAGTCGTGCTTCTTTTATACCTGCTTTCTGGGGCTGCTGGATTCCAGAGGCCCAATAGGCATTCAGGGACCTTTGAAAGCCTGGATTCTGGTTCAGCTCTGTAAATATGTATTTAGGGAGCTTTAATAACACATATTATTGACCACATAGGCTGTAGAGCTATTTGTGTGTAAATCCATATTTAGTACATTATTGATCCATATCAAGCAGCCAAAGCCATATTAATTTGAATGTGAAGATTAAAAACATTTTGAAAAGTTGTTGCAGAGTATAAAAGAGTCGATGCTCAATTTCTAACAGCCTAATGTGCTTTGCGCTTCTTTAGATATCTCCTTTTAGCTGACTTAGCCTGTTTCTTTACCAATTGGCTTCTTTCTCCCTCTCTTCTAGAGTGGTTGTTCATAGTGGATGCTGTGATGAGGTCCTCATCTGCCCTTATCAGTACTGAAGCTCTCCTTTCCCCTGCAGCTGGGAGTGTTGAGACCCTCTCAGTTGAGACCCTCTTCAGAATTTATACTTATCTGGAAAGGAACTTGCCCATCTTGTTCCAGGTCATGGCCCTTCCCAGGGATGACTTTCTGGGAATAGGAGCTCTCTATAGGATGGTCAGAGACCTTTATGAAGACCATTTCACAGTTCAGCACCTTGCTCTGCCCAGTTGGGTTGTCCCTTCTTGCTCCCTTAGGTGGTGATCCTGTTCACAAATCTCTACCTCTGAGTCTGTTTTCTGGAGAACCTGACTCAAGACACCATTCAAAACTGAAAACTGTTTTTGAGTCTCATTTTTTCTCTTCTACTACTTTAAATAAAACACAACTTTATCTGAATCACAAAGAAATACAAAATCTAAACAGGCCAGCAACAGTTAAGGAGATTGAACCAGTAATCTTAAAAACTACCAACAAACAAAAACCTAACATTTGATTACTTCACTGGGGAATTCTATCAAACATTTAAAGAATGGATACTCATCCTTCTCAAACACTTCCAAATTCATTTTATGAGACTACTATTTCCCAGAAATCAAAGCCAGAAAAGGACACACACACACACACACACACACACAAAGAAAAATACAGGCTGATATACCTGGGGGAACATAAATACAAAAATCTTCAACAAACTACTAGAAAAGTGAATTCAGCAGCACCATTATCAAGTGGGGTTTATCCCTAGTATGCAAAGATGGTTTAACATACATAAAACAATAAATACGATGCACCACGTTAATAGAATGAATGGCCAAAAATCAGATAATCATATAATAAATGCAGAAAAAGCATTAGAGAGAATTCAGCACCTTTTAGTGATCAGAATTTGAATAAACTAGATATAGAAGGCATTTACTTCAACTTAGTAAAGATCATATATAACAAGCCCACATACTCAAGACTGAAAAGTTGACAGCTTGTTTTCTAAGATCAGGACCAACTCAAGGTACCCACTCTTATCACTTCTATTCCACATAGCACTGCAAATTCTAGTCAAGGCAATTAGGCACAAAAAAGAAATAAGAGACATCTATATGTGAAAGGAAGTAAAATTGTCTCTGTTTACAAATTGCATGATATTATATACAGAAAACACCATCAAAACTGTTAGAACTAATAAATCATAGGATATGAGATTAACATACAAAAAACCCAGTAGCATTTCTAAACACTAAGAATAAACTACACAAAAAAATAAATCAAGCAAACAATCTCACAACAGCCTCAAAAAATATTTAGAAACAAATTTAACCAAGGAGTTGAAAGATCTATAAATGGAAAATTAAGAAACTGAGGAAGACAAATAAATGGAATGATATCCCATGTTCATGGATTGGAAGAAATGTTGTTAAAATGTCCACACTACTCAATGTAATCTGCAGATTCAATGTGGTCTTATAAAAATTCTAAGGTCATTTTCACAGAAGTAGAAGAAAATGCAAAAAATCATACTGCACTACAATTGTCCTTGAGTAGAAAAAGCAATCCTGAGAAAAAATAGCAAAGCTGGACGCATCATACTACCTGTTCACAAAATCTACTGCAAATCTACAGCAATCAAAACATCATGGTTCTAACATTAAAAGAGACATATAGACCAGTGGAACAGAATAGAGAGCCCAGACACAAATTTATGTATTTATGGTCAGTTGATCTTCAATAAAGTACCCAAGAATACACAACAGGGGAAGTCAATCGTGTCAATAACATTGACGGGAAAATTGGATATTAACATGCAGAAGAATGAAATTGGTCCCTTAACTTACACCATGTTCAAAACTAACTCAGTGGATTAAGAACTTAAGTGTGACAATAGCCAAGTTATGGAAACAGCCAAGATGCCCCAGCACTGACGAATGGATTAAGAAAATGTGGTATCTATACACAATGGAATTTTATGCAGCCATGAAGAAGAACGAAATGTTATCATTCGCTGGTAAATGGATGGAATTGGAGAACATCATTCTGAGTGAGGTTAGCCTGGCCCAAAAGACGAAAAATCGTATGTTCTCCCTCATATGTGGACATTAGATCAAGGGCAAACACAACAAGGGGATTGGACTATGAGCACATGATAAAAGCGAGAGCACACAAGGGTGGGGTGAGGATAGGTAAGACACCTGAAAAACTAGCTAGCATTTGTTGCCCTTAATGCAGAGAAACTAAAGCAGATACCTTAAAGCAACTGAGGCCAATAGGAAAAGGGGACCAGGAACTAGAGAAAAGGTTAGATCAAAAAGAATTAACCTAGAAGGTAACACACAAGCACAGGAAATCAATGTGAGTCAATGCCCTGTATAGCTATCCTTATCTCAACCAGCAAAACCCCTTGTTCCTTCCTATTATTGCTTATACTCTCTCTACAACAAAATTAGAGATAAGGGCAAAATAGTTTCTGCTGGGTATTGAGGGGGGGAGCGGGAGGGGGTGGAGTGGGTGGTAAGGGAGGGGGTGGGAGCAGGGGGGAGAAATGAACCAAGCCTTGTATGCACATATGAATAATAATAAAAAAAAAGAACTTAAGTGTGAGACCCCAAATTATAGAAATTCTAGAAGGCAACATAGGGAAAATAGTCTGAGATTTTGGGTATGTTCCCATAAGCACAGGCCACAAAAGCAAAAAGAGACAAGCAAGATTGCATCAAACTAAAAAGCCCTCCACAATACAAAAAACAAATACAAGACCAAAAAGACAGTAGAAGAAGAGAAAATATTTGCAGGCTATATTATATTTGATAAGGGGTTCATATCCATTATTTAAGAACGCAAATAATTCAATAGCAAAAATGATTTCATTTAAAAACTGGCCGAGGACCTGAATAGATATTTCTCAAACAAAGATACACGAGCAGCTAAGAAGTAGATGAAAAATAACTCAACATCATAAATCATCAGGGAAGTGCAAATTAAAACCACAATGACATCTCTATCACCTCACACCTGCTAGAATGGCTATTATCAAAGAGACAAAAGATAAACAAGTGTTGGTGGGATGTGGTAAAAAGCAAACACTTGTACACTGTTGGTGGGAATGTAAATTAGTACAGCCACCATAGAAAATAGCATGGTGGGTTCCTAAAAAACTGCAAATAGAACTACCATATGATCCAGCAATCCCACTACTGGGTATTGAAGAGGTGTATCTGCATGCCCGTGTTTATTGTAGCACTCTTCACAATGGGCAAGAAATGGACTCAAACTAAGTGCCATAAACAGATATAATATCACATTTTCTTCACATACACATGCACAACCATAATATTAAGACCATCAGCCTTAAAAATGAAATGATCTTGTCATCTGCAAGAACATGGATGATCCTGGAGACCAGTATACAAAGTGAAATAGGCCAGACACAGAAAGACAAATACTGTGTGTTCTTGTTTATATGCAGAATCTGAAAATGTTGAACTCAGAAGCAGAGAGAATGGTGGCTGTCAGGGGCTGGGAAGGTGGTGAGGGAAAGGGATGGAGAGATGTTGTGGAAGCGTTCAAAGTTTCAATTAGATAGGATGCCTAAGTTTTGGAGATCTATTGGACAGTGTGGTGTACAGCACGACTTCAGTCTCTTTTATTGGTGAACTCACATTTTTATGGAAATACTGTTGTATCTTACCTCAAACATCTACTGGCCTAGTTCTGCCCTTTGGAGCTTGACATAGCCTGTTTAACTCATTGGCAAGATAGGGGATGTTGATGGGAAGAAGAAGAAGCTGGGGGCAGATGACACTCCAGGCCAGCATGTGCACAGACTGGAAATGCATTCTGAGTAACTAGAGTGATGAATTTCACCTTGATTAGCTTGATCTCTGAGAGAAGGGGTCCACACTGGGTTCCAGGTGGGAACATAGAAGGAGGGAGCTGTAGGTAGTGGCATTGTTTAGAGTCAGACAGGTGGCATCAGGATTAAGGGAACTCTGTCTAAATTGAAGTAGAATCTGGAAATGACCAATGATAATAATAATAATGATAAAATAATAATGCCTAGTATTTGTTGAACTCTCTGCAGATCACCCTTGTCTGGCTGGCTTCTCTGTGAGAAGCACTGATGTCATCTTGGAACTTGTTAGAAAGGTAGTGTCTCAGGCCTCAGCTCAGATCAGCTCTATCAGAGTCTGCATTTTAGGAGATTCCAAGATGGCGGCTAGAGGGAGGAAGCAGAAAGCGAGCCTCCTATAGTGAAATCTTGGAGAGACGCTGGAGACACACTTTTCAGGCATAATCACTGAGAAAAGGCATAACTTTGACCCCTCCACATCTCCAGCCGGTGCACAGAATCTCCACCTCAAGTTAAATGGAGAAATGAGGAGGGCCCACGGGGCTGCCAGTGGCCGGCACCCAGACGGCTTGGGAAGACGCGGACCAGGTGAGCTTTGCGGTACCGCAGTACCCCCACAGACAAGCCTGGGCCAGAGCAGCATAGCCCCCTGGACAGACTGACCTCCGCCTGGGGAAAAAAAGAGAAACTGAGTAATAAGCAATAAGAACAATTAAGACATGCTGGAAAGAGGGTGGGGCACCCTGAGCACCGAAGATTGGGGGAAGGGAAGCCTTCCTGGGACTGTAAATAAACAAGCCGGGCAGGCCGGAGAGCCTCTGGCAGGAGCGGGAGCGCGAGCCCAGCAACCAGGAGCAGGGAAGCTTGTGAGAATGGCGGAGGGAGAAAAACTCCACAGGAGAGGAGGGAAGACCCACTTCCCACGTGAACTGTAAACAAACATGGCTGCGGGCAGGAGCAGCAGCACCGCCCAGTAAGCAGGAGCAGGAAAGCTTCTGAAAGTGGCGGTGGGAGGAAAACTGCACAGGAGAGGGGGGAAGACCCACCTCCCACATGAACTGTAAATAAACACGCAGGCCTGACAACGTGGAGGCAGTGTCACCTTTCCCAGTGCTTGGAAAGGGGAAAGGCTGTAGCAGAGGCTCCCGCACAGGAGAACTCTGAGCAAACAAAGCCTGTGGGACCAGGTGAGTGCTAAGTTCACCCCAGAGATCTGCATAAATAATGCTGCCAGCTACAGCAGGCTGAGAGCAGCAGGCAGGCAAGCCACAGTTGCAGATACCACTCTCAGAACTGTCTCCAGACTCTTTTTTTTTCTTTTTCTCCCTACCTTTGATGAGAGAACAACCGAATTACACCTGCAAGCCAAAAAACTTACTGAAACTGTATTGCATTTGAACTTAGTGGGGCTTTGTGTGTGTGTGTGTGTGTGTGTGTGTGTGTGTAGTTTTGTTCTACTTTATGCATCCCCTTTGATGAAACAACTACAGAACATCTGAGGCACCATCGCCAGGACTGGAGACTGAGACGGACACTCAAATTATTAAGACTGAAACTGCATTGCATATAAACTTGGAAGTTTTTTGGTTTTTTTTTTTTTAATTTTCTATTTTCCATTTTATTTTAATTCATTTTTATATATAGATATTTCTTTCATTTACTTATTTTTTATTTTTTTATCTTTGATTTTCAATCCTCTCTCTATCTCTCTAATGTCTGTTCAGCTTACTGTTGATTAGTACACTAACGTTCCCTGTTTATACCTTTGAAACTTTCTTATCTGAAACCTTGTTCTGCTTTCTCCTTCTTGTCTGTATATTTGTTTTCCCCTTTTCTTTAACTTCTTGCTTTCCATCTCAGCTCACCATTCCATTCTAAATATTACCATTGTTATTATTACAAGCTAGAAAATACTTAATTGCACACAGTACAGGGATAGTAACAACACCAAAGACAATGACAGGAAGACAGAAAAAACAGGGAAACCAGTTTCTCCACAGCAAAAAATTAGTACAGGAACCAGAGGGGAATGAAGAGAACAGAAACTCAGAGCCAGACTCCAACAAAATGAGGATAAACTATGCCAAAGGACCCAATGAAGCCCACAAGAATAATTTAAAAGAAGACATACTACAAGTACTCAATGAGAATTTTATAGAGATGATACTGGATAGGGTCAACCAAAATGTACAGGAGACACTCAAGAAATTCCAAGACAACAAAAATAGAGAATTTGAAAAAGCAAGAGAAGAAATAAAGGAAACCATAGAAGCACTGTATAAACACCAAAGTGAAAGAGAGAACACAATGAATAAATGGATAAATGAACGCAGGACAAAAATAGACAACATTAAAGAGGAAAACTGCCAGGATATGGAAAACCTCAGAAAAAAGAACGAAACAGAACTGCAAAACAAAATGGAAGGCCAATCCAGCAGAGTAGAACAAACAGAAGACAGAATCTCAGAACTTGAAGATGAAATGGTAATTAAAGGAAAAACCAAAGAACTATTAATTAAACAACTCAAGACCTGTGAAAAGAAAATGCAAGAACTCACTGACTCCATCAAAAGACCAAACTTGAGAATCATGGGCATCGAAGAAGGAGAAGAGGTGCAAGCGAAGGGAATGCGTAATATATTCAACAAAATAATAACGGAAAATTTCCCAAATCTAGAGAAAGATATTCCCATACAAATGCAAGAGGCCTCCAGGACACCAAACAGACCAGATCAAAATAGAACTACTCAATGACATATCATCATTAAAACAAGTTCAGAAACTAAGGAAAGAATATTGAAGGCTGTAAGAGAGAAAAAACAAGTAACATACAAAGGTAAACCCATCAAAATCACAACAGACTTCTCAACAGAAACATTAAAAGCAAGAAGAGCGTGGGGTGAGATCTTCCGGGCATTGAATGAAAATAACTTCAACCCCAGGATATTCTACCCAGCAAAGCTATCATTCAAAATAGATGGAGCAATAAAAATCTTCCATGATAAGCAGAAACTAAAACAATATGTGACCACAAAGCCACCATTACAAAAGATTCTGCAAGAGATTCTGCACACAGAAAGTGACACCCAACTTAACCATGAAAAGGAAGGCAGCACCAAACCACTGGAAAAGAAAAAGCAAGACAGTAGAGAGTAACATCAAGTTAGGTACACACAATCAAACCTTCAAACAACTAAGACAACTAAATGGCAGGAATCACCACATACCTATCAGTACTAACGCTTAATGTTAACGGACTTAATTCACCCATCAAAAGATGCCATTTGACAAAATGGATTAAAAAAGAAAATCCAACAATTTGTTGCTTACAGGAGACTCATCTCACCAACAGAAATAAGCATAGGCTTAGGATGAAAGGCTGGAAGAAGATTTACCAAGCCAATGGCCCCCAAAAACAGGCAGGAGTAGCAATACTTATCTCTGACAAAGTAGACTTCAAACCTACATTGATCAAACGAGATAAAGAAGGACATTCCATGCTAATAAAAGGGGAAATAGACGAAAAGGAAATAATAATCATCAATCTGTATGCACCCAATTTCATCAAACATACCCTGAAAGACCTAAAAGCATATATAAACGCCAACACAGTGGTTGTGGGAGACTTTAAAACCCCATTATCATCAATAGATAGGTTATCCAAACAAAAAATCAATAAAGAAATCCAAGATCTAAAATATGCAATAGATCAAATGGACCTAGTAGATGTCTACAGAACATTTCATCCAACCTCTACACAATATAGTCTTCTCAGCAGCCCATGGAACCTTCTCCAAAATAGATCATATCCTAGGGCACAAAGCAAACCTCAGCAAATATAAGAAAATAGAAATAATACCGTGCATACTATCTGATCACAATGCAGTAAAAGTAGAACTCAACAACAAAAGTAAAGACAAAAAACATGCAAACAGCTGGAAACTAAATAACTCATTACTTAATGAAGAATGGATCATCGATGCAATAAAAGAGGAAATTAAAAAGTTCCTGAAAGTCAATGAAAATGAAAACACAACCTACCGGAACCTATGGGACACAGCTAAGGCAGTCTTGAGAGGAAAGTTTATAGCCATGAGTGCATATATTAAAAAGATTGAAAGATCCCAAATCAATGACCTAATGATACATCTCAAACTCCTAGAAAAACAAGAACAAGCAAATCCCAAAACAAATAGAAGGAGAGAAATAATAAAAATAAGAGCTGAAATCAACGAAATAGAAACCAAAAAAACCATTCAAAGAATTAATGAAACAAAAAGTTGGTTCTTTGAAAAAATAAACAAGATTGACCCTTGGCAAACCTGACTAAAATGAGGAGAGAAAAAAACCAAATTAGTAGAATTAGGAATGCAAAAGGGGAGATAACAACAAACACCATGGAAGTCCAGGAAATCATCAGAGACTACTTTGAGAACCTATATTCAAATAAATTTGAAAATCTTAAGGAAATGGACAGATTTCTAGATACATATGATCATCCAAAACTGAACCAAGAGGAAATTAATCACCTGAATAGATCTATAACACAAAATGAAATTGAAGCAGCAATCAAGAGTCTCCCCAAAAAGAAAAATCCAGGACCTGATGGATTCTCTGCTGAATTCTATCAGACCTTTAAAGAAGAACTGATACCAACCCTCCTTAAACTGTTCCACGAAATAGAAAGGGAAGGAAAACTGCCAAACACATTTTATGAAGCCAGTATTACACTTATCCCAAATCCAGGCAAAGACACCTCCAAAAAGGAGAACTATAGGCCAATCTCCATAATGAACATTGATGCAAAAATCCTCAACAAAATAATGGCAAACCAAATTCAGCAACACATCAAAAAGATCATTCCCCACGACCAAGTAGGCTTCACCCCAGGGATGCAGGGGTGGTTCAACATACGAAAATCAATAAACGTAATAAACCACATTAACAGAAGCAAAGACAAAAACCACTTGATCATCTCAATAGATGCAGAAAAAGCCTTTGATAAGATTCAACATCATTTCATGATAAAAGCTCTAAGAAAACTAGGAATAGAAGGAAAGTTCCTCAACATTGTAAAGGCTATATACGACAAACCTACAGCCAGCATTATACTTAATGGAGAAAAACTGAAACCATTCCCTTTAAAATCAGGAACCAGACAAGGATGTCCACTATCTCCACTCCTATTCAACATAGTACCGGAATTCCTAGCCAGAGCAATTAGGCAAGAAGAAGGAATAAAAGGAATACAAATAAGTAAAGAAACTGTCAAAATATCCCTATTTGCAGACGACATGATCCTATACCTTAAAGACCCAAAAAACTCTACTCAGAAGCTTCTAGACATCATCAATAGCTATAGCAAGGTAGCAGGATATAAAATCAACATAGAAAAATCATTAGCATTTCTATACACTAACAATGAGTAAATGGAAAAAGAATGTATGAAAACAATTCCATTTACAATAGCCTCAAAAAAAAAAAAATCAAATACCTAGGTGTAAACCTAACAAAAGATGTGAAAGACCTCTACAAGGAAAACTATGAACTTCTGAAGAAAGAGATTGAGGAAGACTATAGAAAGTGGAGAGATCTCCCATGCTCATGGATTGGTAGAATCAACATAGTAAAAATGTCAATACTTGCCAAAGTAATCTACATGTTTAATGCAATTCCCATCAAAATTCCAATGACATACATTAAAGACATTGAAAAATCTACTGTTAAATTTATATGGAAACACAAGAGGCCACGAATAGCCAAGGCAATACTCAGTCAAAAGAACAATGCAGGAGGTATCACAATATCTGACTTTAAACTATACTACAAAGCAATAACAATAAAAACAGCATGGTACTGGCACAAAAACAGACATGAAGACCAGTGTAGAGGACCCAGATATGAAGCCACACAACTATAACCAACTTGTCTTTGACAAAGGAGCTAAAAATATACAATGGAGAAATAGCAGCCTGTTCAACAAAAACTGCTGGGAAAACTGGTTAGCAGTCTGCAAAAAACTGAAACTAGATCCATGTATATCACCCTATACCAAGATTAACTCAAAATGGATCAAGGATCTTAATATCAGACCCCAAACTCTTAAATTGATACAGGAAAGAGTAGGAAATACTCTGGAGTTAGTAGGTATAGGTAAGAACTTTCTCAATGAAACCCCAGCAGCACAGCAACTAAGAGATAGCATAGATAAATGGGACCTCATAAAACTAAAAAGCTTCTGTTCATCAAAAGAAATGGTCTCTAAACTGAAGAGAACACTCACAGAGTGGGAGAAAATACTTGCCAACTATACATCAGACAAAGGACTGATAACCAGAATATATAGGGAGCTTAAAAAACTAAATTCTCCCAAAACTAATGAACCTATAAAGAAATGGTCAAGTGAACTAAACAGGACTTTCTCAAAAGAAGAAATTCAAATGGCCAGAAAACACATGAAAAAATGCTCACCATCTCTAGCAATAAAGGAAATGCAAATTAAAACCACACTAAGATTCCACCTCACCCCTGTTAGAATAGCCATCATCAGCAACACGACCAACAACAGGTGTTGGCGAGGATGCAGGGGAAAAAGGAACCCTCTTACACTTTTGGTGGGAATGTAGACTAGTACAACCACTCTGGAAAAAATTTGGAGGCTACTTAAAAAGCAAAAGATCGATCTACCATTTGATCCAGCAACACCACTCTTGGGGATATACCCAAAAGACTGTGACACAGGTTACTCCAGAGGCACCTACACACCCATGTTTATTGCGGCACTATTCACAATAGCCAAGTTATGGAAACAGCCAAGATGCCCCAGCACTGACGAATGGATTAAGAAAATGTGGTATCTATACACAATGGAATTTTTGCAGCCATGAAGAAGAATGAAATGTTATCATTCGCTGGTAAATGGATGGAATTGGAGAACATCATTCTGAGTGAGGTTAGCCTGGCCCAAAAGACCAAAAATCGTATGTTCTCCCTCATATGTGGACATTAGGTCAAGGGCAAACACAACAATGGGATTAGACTATGAGCACATGATAAAAGCGAGAGCACACAAGGGAGGGGTGAGGATAGGTAAGACACCTAAAAAACTAGCTAGCATTTGTTGCCCTTAACGCAGAGAAACTAAAGCAGATACCTTAAAAGCAGCTAAGGCCAATAGGAAAAGGGGAACAGGTACTAGAGAAAAGGATAGATCAAAAAGAATTAACCTAGAAGGTAACACCCACGCACAGGAAATCAATGTGAGTCAATGCCCTGTATAGCTATCCTTATCTCAACCAGCAAAAACCCTTGTCCCTTCCTGTTATTGCTTATACTCTCTCTATAACAAAATTAGAAATAAGGGCAAAATAGTTTCTACTGGGTATTGAAGGGGGGGGAGAGGGAGGGGGCGGAGTGGGTGGTAAGGGAGGGGGTGGGGGCAGGGGGGAGAAATGAACCATGCCTTGTATGCACATATGAATAATAAGAGAAAAAGGAAAAAAAAAAAGAATCTGCATTTTAACAAGACTCCAAGGTGATTCATATGCAAACCACAAGTGGAGAAGAGCTGGTAAAGGAGATTCCAGGCTGAGGGCTACAAGAACAATTTCAGACACCCCCAGCTGTTGCAGGTGATCCCATTTGGAGCACATCTGCCTCTGCCTGGGCTGGTCTAGGAGCAGGAGGTTAGGGAGGCAGGGCTGAGTCCTTGGCAGTCCTTTAGGTGTGGAAAGAAGCTGCCAGGGCCCTCACATCTCTTACCACATATGTCAATTACAGGTCAATTTCTTCCTCTGAATTTCAGAACTGGTCACACTCCTCTGGGGAGCATGGGAATGTCTCTTAAAATGTAGAGTGTCTATTTAATGAAGCTCAAGTTTACAATTAATTAAAATGTTAGTCTTATTACCTTCTTCTAAATCCAAGTCCAAGGGTTCTTCCATGTTCTCAGCGAATTGACTATTTAACCAGGTTTCTTACCCATTCCTTGCATAGGAATTTTTGTTTTAGCTATTAATTTCCATTTTGTTAGTTGTTTATATATTTTTGGTATCCCAAATATGTTGCCTAATGTATTCACCCCTTTTTGATTAACAGGAGAGTCTAAAAAGACAGGGTAAAGAGAAGAATCCTGTGAGCCAACCCTAGATCCATGTCCACCTCCCAGGTGATGCAGACATAGTAGAGACTTATCCTGGGGCAGCTGTCCCCTAAGCCAAGGGGTCAACAGTACAGGCTGCCCAGGCCACACCTGTCAAGGTTCACAAGGGCATTTCTTTAGAGATTTTTCAGGTCTCTATCCTATCATCAGCACAGTTTTCTCTTTCTTTACCTTGCTTTGTAGGCCTAATATTGTAGAACTCATGACAAATTCTCATAATCACCACTTTGTCTCTTCATTGTGCATAACTCCCCTAAACTAAAGTTATATTTATGTATTTTTCGGGGGTGGAACTGCGATTTGAACTTAGGGCCTCACCCTTGCTAGGCCGGTGCTCTACCACTTGAGCCATTCTGCTAGTCCTGTTTTGGGATGGGTATTTTTGAGATAGGATCTTGCGAATTATTTGCCTGGGCTGACTTGGAACCACCATCCTTCTGATCTTTGCTTCCCAAATAGCTAGGATTGTAGGTGTGAGCCACTGGCACCTGGCTTAATTTTAATTTTATGTAGTTTTAAGTTTACAGTGAAGTTGGAAAGATAGTACAGAAAGATCTTGTATATCCCACACCTAGACTCCTTTACTGGCACCTTCCAATACAGTGGAATATTTGTTACAACTGAGGATCCAACACTACCATTGTAAGTCATGGCAAGTTTCTTTGGATTTTGAAGTTTTCCTCTAATGCACGCTTTCTGTGCCAGAATCTCATCAAGTATATATCACCATGTCTTCTTAGGCTCTTGTGGTCTGTGACGGTTTCCCAGAGTTTCCTTTATTCTGATGACCTTGATAATTTTAAGGGGTACTGGTCACAAATTTTGTATAACGACCCTCAATTTGAACTTGTCTGATGATTGTCTCATGGTTAGACCAGGTTTTTGGGGTTTAGAATGAGGAGAAGATCACAGAGGAGAAGTGCCATTTTCTCATCACAGTAACAGGTGAACATACCATCGACTTGACTTAACAATGATGATAGTGACCTTGAGTATCTGGCTGAGGCAGCGTTTGCCAGGTTTCCCCCAACACAACTCACTTTTAATGTGCTTTGAAACTTTGCCTACCAGCAGCACAAAGGTTTCCTAGCTTAGGCTTTCTATAATCCATTCTTTCCCTGTGCCTGAAAAGTGGGATGTTTGACTGTGTTCAGTTTTCTGACTCTATGCCACTCACCATTGGTCTCCTAAAGAGTTGATCAATCATTTTCTTATTACATTTACAAAACCTTTCGGAATTCAGGGATGCAGTAAACCTGGGGTCAGATAGATCCACACATTTCATTTACTTACTTATTCCATGTATATTTAACATCGTTTTTGTTCCCAGGTCTCTCTTACATTCTGGAAGAAGATTAAAAAAAAAGCCATAGTCCTTCTCTTGCTAGTTCAGCTATATTATTCCCCCACCCATAGCTCTGTGTGCTGGTGTACATTGGGGAAGTGGAGGAGAAAGCTAGCTGATGAACTCTGCCTGGGGTGGAGTTTGGGGGTCAGGAAAGGTCTCACAAGCCAGGTGCTGGTGGCTCATGCCTGTAATCCTAGCTGCTTGAGAGGCCGAGATCAGGAGAATCACAGTTTAAGGCCAGCCCAGGCAGAGAGTTAGTGAGACCCCTATCTCAACCAAATAGCTGGGTACAGTGTTTCACAACTGTCATCCCATGCTACAGGGTAGGCTGAGATCAGGAGAATCATGGTTCCAGGCCAGTCCTGGCAAACAAATTTGTGGCGCCCCATCTCAATGGAAAAAGCTGGGTGTGGCGTTATGTGCCTGCATTCCAGTAACAGTGGGAAGTTTAAAATAGAAGAATCATAGCCCAGGCCAGCCTGGGCAAAAATCAAGACCATGTTTCCAAAATAACCAGAGCAAAAAGGACCCGTGGTGTTGCTCAAGCAGTAGAGTGCTTGTCTAGTAAGCATGAAGCCCTGAGGTCAAACCCCAGTACTGAACCCCATCCCCTGCAAAAAAAAAAAAAAAAAAAAAAAAAAACCCACAAACCCTCACAGTAAAGGTGGCACACAGAGTTTCATCCATGGACTCTTCCTAGCTCCCTTTCACCTTCAAGGACTTTCAAATTTTGTTTTCTGGCTGGCACTGCCTAGAACCCTAGTGCTGACTATGTGCACACTAGGTAAATATTTAGGACTCAAAATGGGACCAGATTTGGACTAAAGGGATATTGGGTGACAGTCACACCATCTTCTTTTGTACCAAGCTGGCCCTGAGAAAACCTTCCCATGAGAAGAGAAAAATCTAAGAAGGTGAGGGAACTTCCACTCAGCCCCAGGATAATTCAGGTTCTTCCATGGTGAGCATTACATAGGACCCACAGGCTATAAACCACCCTAACAGGCATAATGGCTTTCGCGCCTCCACCTGAAGGGGCTCATTGCAATCGGGTAACAGCTCTTGCAGATGCCTCTAGCTTTAACTATGGGAACACTCGCTTTATAGCACCACCTGAATGATCTACATTCTGCTCTGTTGACAGCAATTTCAGCAGCCATTCGGCTTATGGCTTTTGTACATGTGTGCTTACATGGCATCCTGAAAACCTTTGACACTGAGTACATGTGAAGGGGGCATATCACAGCTGTGGAGCTTGAGATGGGCAGATTCGGGCCCTGAGCTATATGTTGTTAAGAGATAACTCTTGGAAGATCAAATTATTTAGAGGGATAAGACTAACCTTATTCTGTATTCATTCATTTAATTATTCACTCATTCACCTAAAAGCCCTTACCCTCTGCTTACTGGTCACTCTACTGTGTACTGGGAATGCACAGAGAAAGGGGACATAGGCCTTTCTTTTCAGACCTCACAGGTGAGAGAGTGGCAGACAGGATAGTGAGAGACAGCTGTTAAATATCGGATAACAGCTGCACCTAAATCTACCTAGCAAATTCTATAAGCCAGGGCTTTCCCCACTCCTTTTAAAATGTTGGAGAGACAGTTTACCATCACATAACTTTGAAATGGCCATAATTAACTTAGACTCACCCCTTTATGGACTCAACACCTAGACCACCTATTTTGAATCTCAGCTTTGCCACCAAGCTGTGTGACTGTGGGAAAGTTATTCAACCTTTCCGAGTTTGAGTTCCTCATCCTTAGAATAGAGACAGTAATAATATCTGCCTCATAGGGTGGTAGTGAGGGGATTGATAAGAAGACTGGGCTGCATGAATGAAGGTGCTGAGAGGGGCATATGAACATGAAGTTAGAGAGATCGGTGGGGTCTGATGGACCTGGACCTAGGAGAAATAGTGGTCAGGGACACCTTATAAGGAGTTGAGGGAGGACAGGGGAAGTTCTCATTAAACCTAAGAAGAAGGCTAAAAATGGTTGTGTACCCTTATGGTCTTTAAGGGAATGACATGCCCAATCTGAGTCCAGGATAAAAGCCATCCCTGAGTTACGTCCCTACTACCTGTTCACATTCCTTACTCAGTCCTCATCAACTTCAGACTTGCTTTGCCATTAGCTCTGATTCATGCTCCACAGCTACCAAGGACAGCCCAGGACCAGTTGCTGCCTTTGTATGGTTCTCCTTAGCCAAAGTCCTCATCTGTTCATGGGCAATTCCCCATGGCTGTGTGGGACAGGGTGTCTGAGACCTGTTGGTGAAGGAATACATTTAGGTAAGCTGTGTCATTACCAGGCAGTGACAAATTCTATGCTAACAAAACAAGGGGAGTTAATGAATGGGACACTGAATAAATGGCAGGTTAAAAGTTGGGGGGAGTTTCCAAAACTGGAAGCCTAGGCTTCATCCTTCACTGTCTGTGTCCTTTCCCAGGAGATGTCCCTGTCAATTAATGCAGGCTGGGTCAATTCTACCTTCTGGTATCTTTCTTGAAGCTCTTGTTCATTACCTTATTTCTTTTCCTTTTTCCTGGATTATGGCAGCCACCTCTCACCTGCTTGCCCAGCAGCCAGTCCTGCCTCCCCAACCCACATCCAAAAGAGCTTTCTAAAGTGGGGATCCAGAAACCTGGTTCCCCCCTCCATGTTTTCTTGTTGACTTTAGGATAAAGTGTGAGAGCCTTCGCTTTGTAATCTTTCTCTGCTGATTTCTCCATCCTCCTTTCCGTTCACCCTCAAGTGTGTGGGTGCATGCATCTGCACAGGTGTACCTTCCTCACCTCCCACCTCACCACTGGACCCTCACATCTCCACTTAGCTTTCACTTGCTTAGAGAGCCTTTCCTGACCTCCTTCCCATCCTGTATCATAATTGTCTGTCCTCCCACTAGGAGGTGCATATCCTATGTGTCCATTAATCTTCCCTAAGTCCTTCTGTGGTGCCTGGCAAATAGGAGTTTGATGAAAGGCACACTGAATACATATGAGAAAAGCACTTCTGAGTGTGAGCAAGGTCCTGTGTATTGGTACTAGGGTGGTCCTGGAAAGGGGGGAAAACAGAACTAGCACCTGTGCACACTGCAGGTCTAGGAGAAATACCCAGCCAGGCCCAAGAATGGTTCAACACCTAGCAGGCTTGCTGGTGACAACTTCCATGTCACTCAGTAATTTTGTGACATTTACAAAGAAGCCAAGTTCCTGCTGGGAGCTGGCTGTTTCCAAGAAGCTGAGTGAAAGCTTGGAAAAGGAGTCCTAATTCCCATTCATCGCTCCTGCTAGTCTATCCTAAGTGGACGTGAATCCATCTTCAGAAATTTCCAGCTGGGTGAAGGAATTTGGTTCTGGTTCAAACTTAACACCAGTAGGTTGTGCTACAATATATTTAATTACCAGGCTTTAGCTTTCTAACTGGGATGAATTTTTCAGATCTCTTTCCTTCTGATCTCTAACTAAAATCAAGGAAAGTCACATATCCACAATGCTGGGCTTTGCCTAGCAGGTCAGGCTGTGGAGGGGGGCTTTGTTTCCTAAATGAGGGGCCACTAAAGGGGAATTGGGAAGATGTCAGAGGTAGGCTTTGTACATATCACAAGCTCTCCCTGTGTCAGCTCTAAGGCCTTTGCGGTTTGGGCTTAATTTCCCATTTCCTGTATCCCACTATTTCTCATAGCCAAATAATGGGCTTGTGTGCAAATCCCCATATGGATTGGTTAGGAATGTCTCTAGCAGGAGGAGACAGAAGCCCCACCCAGTAGCTCAGTGCAGTCGTTTACTGAGGCCATCTGGAGGTCTGGAGTTCAGCTATCTAACAGAGAATCATAACCCTACGTTCTTTGTACCTGTCTCTTTCCACCCTCAGTATTGTGGATTCAGTATGGTTTCCATTTTTGCTGTCTGGTAGCCACAGGAGGGCCTCTGTGTTCTAGGCTCCACTACCTCACAATAGTACCCCAGAAAGGCAGCTGTGGGTAGAAAGGAGCTCTCCTTAGGGAGGTGGAACATTCCTGAAGCTCCCTCACAGCTTTCCCCTTGGTAAGCCACTGAGTTAGATGGACATCCATGGCTACTGGGGAGGTTGAGGACATGTGCATCCAGCTAGGGGAACTGAGATACTTTAGTTAGGTTGGAGTGGGCATGGTTTATCACCAGAGTCAGGCATATTGCTGCCTGGACAAGGCCTTCGCTCTCCTGGCAAGAAAGGGGAATAGCTGTTGAATGAGCCATGAATAGTCTTTATCAATCCACGTCCCCTCCATCCCCTCCCATTTGAGCTCTGGGCTCACTGACAGGAGCGCTTGTTAGCTGTTGTAGTGGGGCTTGTTCTCATAATGACCTTTATGGAAATGCTAGTAGTTAACTTGGTGTCCTCCTCTGACATGAGCTTGGATGGCCAGCCAAAGTAAGTGCTTATAAGGATGAGGTCAGGAAAGAGACTGAGGAGAGGGATGAAGATGTCCTTGTAGGGCCAGAGGGCTTGGCAGCAAGAGCAATATCTCCTGGACCTTGGTTGCCCACAGGAAGGCATTCTCTGTGTATAGGAACTCAGCAAGCCAACTCCTGTTAAGTTAGCCTAATTCACAAATCTCATCTTCTCTCTTATCTTTGGACCAATCCCTTCTGAGTTTTGGCAGCTCTCTGTGCTCACATGACAGTTAAAGACACTGAGCAACAAGCCAGTTAAGTGACTCTCAGGCCACATGGGTCTCCTCATGCTTCTCTCAACATATCTCTCAAAGCACATGTTCTCCACATAGTGGGGAAATGGCACTGTCATTCTTGAGACACTCCTGTCTGGCATACAAGACCAGGTTCAGGTGTCTTTTCTTCCAGGAAGTCTTCCTTTACCACCCCTTCCCTAATGTACAGCCCTAATGACAGGGCTTTGAGCCTGTCCCTTTTCTTCTATAGATACAGGACTTGCCTTTTTTGTGGTACACTTTATCTATTTACCTGTCTGTCTTTCTGTTAATCCTTGAGAATAAGACAGTAGTAATTGAAATAACACATAATTTTTCTATTTCTGCTTTACCATGTTCCCAAAAAGGATTTATGAAAAAAAAAATATGGTACAAAAAATCAATAAATGAGAAACTTAGCCTTCTGGATGAAGTTAACATTTTAAATGAGGTTAATACCTAAAAAAGACATGCACACTCAGGCCATGATTTGGCTCTGAGATACTTGGCAGACCATGCAGAGGAGGAAATGTGATGTGTTACAGTTTATGTGTCCATCAAATGAAATCAAGCTGGTCACAGTAGAGAAGAACAAGGCCTCCTGGCACTGAGGCCAGAAAGAAACTTCTGTGAATTCTACACAAGAAGAAACCAGGTAACAATCTTGGTCACGTCTTTTTAGTAAAGCAACAGGATGAATTTTGGAATGGCCCTGAATGTCAGCTGATAGCCAACACAATTCATTTGATTAAAGGGTTTCCACAATGACACCAAAACAAGTAGGTCATGTACCAAGGTCCCTGATGATTCAGCTCAGCCCCAGTAAGCAATTTAGAATATTTGGAGCAGGGTCCTTAAGCTGACCTAAGAACCCCTGATACTGTATGCAAATTTTGGGGTGCATATCTATGCACATTTTTCTGGGGTGAGGACCAGTAACTTCTCCCTAGAGCTCAGAACAATGAAATTAGCCAAACATCTAGACTAGATCTCCATGGATTACTTCCGCCCATCACTCTTGCTCTGTACTCTTCGCCAGGAGTTTGGGGTTGTACTATTTGATGAGCATGTGGGAATCAGCCGTCTGCTGCTGCACATCAAGGCAGCCTGATGAATTGGGCTGGAGTATGTCTCCCAATGAAAAGCAGAGCTACCTAAGGGGTTTGAGCCAAAGGCCAGAGCTGGCTCACTAAGTGTTTGTGGAAGGAAGAAAGAGAAAGGGCAACACCCCATTAAAAGTGACAATGGTTGGAACTACTAAGCAGACATCCAAGCTGGGTTGCTGACTCAGTCAACAGCCAATACAGAGCTGGGGCCAGTGGGGAGGGAAGCCAGAAAATCTAAAGAGAAGTGTGCCTGGCCCACCCTGCCTCTAACCAGGTGGATTAATCAGTCAGTAAATAAACTTCTGTCAAAAGATATCCTAAACCCTGAAGAACCCACATGCTCTCTCTGTCTTTCTCCTTTTATTTATTTATTGTTTGATTACTTTTTTTTCAGTAGAGATGAAAGAGGAACCATTATCGAAATGAGGCTGGGTAGGGCGATCAGTTCATTTACAGGAAGGCTGAGGGACAGATGATGTCATCCTCTGGACTGGGGGCATGCTTAGCAAGACATTGCTTTGTTATCCCTGTGTGTCACTGTTTCTATGGCTATGAAGGCCACCTCCGGTGTGGTGAGAGGGATTCCCTTGTTTCGGTAATCACTGATTACAGGAACTTGGAAACTCGGTCATTTCCAATACAGCAACACTCAGGGGGCCTGTATCTAATGCAAGCCACAGATTTTTCAATCAATCAATCAGCATGTATGTATTGATCGCCTACTACGTGCAAGGAAGATTCACCAGAAGGAGCAGATGTGAAGGATGGTCCACCCTCCAAGAAGCTTTCGTGCGGTTGCTGCATGATAGGCGTGGTTTCCCTAATGGTAGCAGGTCCTCAGTTTGGAAGCTCTGGTATAATGCAGATTCCTGTTCAGGTCTGCAGTGGTGCTTGAGAGTCTGAGCTGGAGCAAGGGCCACACTTTCAGTAGTCAGGTGGAAGACTTCAGATTGACCTGAATGGGTAGCTGTGAAGCATGGGCTCGCAACAAAGCTCTGACACTAACTAGCTGTGTGACCTTGACCAAAGCACTTCAATCTGAGCCTCCATGTCTTTTTACATAAAGCCCCTGGGTCTCCTTGGTTAGGTTGTGCCCTGCACAACTCCTCCAAGGGTACACTTGTTATAGACAACAGATGTGTCCTGCCCTCTAGAATCGTGCAGGACACAACATGCCCAAGGATACACAGAGTTCCTGAAAGGATTGGGTGAGACAGTGGATCTCTCACATCACCATCACCTGCTGTTTTTAAAGTGCCAACACCTGTGGCCCCTCCTTGGCAATTCAGTCATGAATGTTCTCATGAATGTGCCAGAATGGAACCTGCATGTTGGCATTTTTTTTTCAGTACTGGTATTTGAACTCAGGACTTCTACCTTGAACCACTCCCCCACTCTTTTATTTTTTGTGATTTTTTTTTTCAAGATAGGGTCCCATGAACTTTTTGCCCTGGCTGGCTTCGAACCACAATCCTCCTGATCTCTGCCTCCTGAGTAGCTAGAATTACAGGTGTGAGCCACCAGCACCTGGCATGTTTTTTTTAAAGTTCCCCAGAAATGAGACAATTCTTAAGGCCCAACCCAAGTCTGATTCTCTTGCATTGTCTATAGACCCCCTAGGCTGTTAATCTCTAGAAGACCCGAGGAAAAGATTAGTACAGAGTCAGACTCCGAGGCTAAAGTTAGTAGGTTTACGCAGAGTAACCTGGAGCTAGTCTTGGTAGAGCTGCATGAGTATGGCTGCAGAAGAAAGAATGCATGCTCCCGAGGCTTCTGTTCTTATAACATGTTTCTATCTGGGCAGGTGCTGGGGACTGACCTGCAAAGACACAAACAAATGAATAACCACCTCCATGAATCTGTAATCATGCATAGTGGCTTGGCTTGCTTGGAAGGACAAACAAGGATGTGATAGGGCATATGACAGAGGCCTCTAATGCAGATTGAGGGGTTGAAAGAGGCAAGAAGGGTGAGAAGAGCAGAGCAAAGACTAGAAACCTCCTGTCCTGGATGGTTTATATCTGGGGCTTTATGGAGTCTTCTGGCCCAGCTCAGTTGAGTCCTGAGAAGAGGGGATGAGAGTCAGGGAGGAAGGGTGGGCCAGGGCTGTGCCTGTTCTGTGTCAGTTCTGAGGGATGAGCTGCTTCCGGGATGCTGTGATCCTACTTGGCAGGAACTGGCTGCTTGAACTTGGTGCTTACTGGTCTTAGACAAAATGGTTCTTCAGATGTGGGGCATTGATGTGAACTTAAACACACAGAGGGGCTCCTTTAAGTCTATAAGGAACTTCCTACTTTTGCTCTCCTGCCATCAATCTAGCTTTTCACTCAAAGCTGTCTTCTTCTATCCTCATCAACCACCTGTTTTTTAGGACTTGGTCTGGAGACTATGGCCATGAGTCCTAGAGGGCCACCTGGGGCTGGGTACTGTGTGCCTGCCTCAGTCCCCACTCCACACACACACCCTGCTCCATGGGCATTTTAACTAAAATGAATTTTGCTGGCTTCTGAGTGAAGGTGGCTCTCCAAATCCATCCAACAAAGGTGATTGATGGCACTGCTGAGTTGTGAGACAAAGAAGCCCTCTCTGGTTTTTGTATTAATGCTGGGTTATCTCCCACAGTATTGATTTTTTGTTTGGCTTTTGAAATTTCTCTTCTCTGTTTCTGAACCATTTCTATAAAAATGAAAGAGGAGGTGAGGGATGATGGTGTCTGTGATGACAAGCTTTGCTGACTTGCAGTATTAGCTGCTGTTTTCCATTAGGTCTTTCTGAGCCTGTCAACTGCTTCTTCTGGGAAGAAATACATTTAAAATGTGGTGTGCAAAGGTCCCTGCGTGTCAACCATAAAAGCCTGCTGTCAGGTGTAGTCACTGGATTTAATCTTCCCATCTTTAGCACTTGGGTCCCCTTCAAAGGGGCAACAAAGATTTTGATGGACTCCACCTACCCCTTCTGCACTTCTCTTTGTGTCTCCAAGGTCAACTCCTCTGTGAACTGCCAAGGGGAGAGGTTGGACTTGGAACTCACAGCCTCCATTCTCTGGCTGTATTTCCCTCCCAGGTATGTTCCATTCCTGCCTCTGTACTCCTTACTCCTTCCTGCGCTCAGAGCCGCCATCAACACTGGGGTATAAATGACTTAGAACAGCTTAGAGGGCTACCCTCACCCCTGGGAATTTATCTTTCCTAGAACTTAAGGTTTATCAGGATGGTAAGCTCTAAACAGTGGGTTTTCATACATCCCTCAGCAGAAAGTGGAGGTTTTGGAGAAAGGGTAAGAATGCACATTCTCTAAATTCTGAGAGGCGCCCTCTCCCTCTGCTTCTACAGAGAGAACCTCACCTGGTTGCAGGGCATATTGGGCCAATACATCTAACAGCTGGGGCTACTCATTCATTCATTCATCAATTCATCAGAATTTGAGTTGAGTGAAGGACTCATTTGCTTACGATGTTATTATGGACCTCCAACTCTACTTGTGAGGGTCTACATTTCTTTGTTTGTGGATTCTTCACTCTGTAAAGACCTAGTGCCACACACTGTGCTAATGCTGGGGATGGGCAAGAGACTCTGTCCCAAGCCAGATACCTGACCTCCACTCCCTTTCCAACACCAGCGCATCCAGTTACTGCCCTCTCCCTGCTGTTGACCTTGGCCCCTCTCATCTACAACTCCTACAACAGTGTTTATCACACACCAGAGGTTCCCATGCATGTGCGTCTGATTGTGGTGAACACACAAGTAAGTCAGACCCCTCTCTCGCTCAAAGGCTTTGGATGATTCCCTCCCAGCATGGCTTTGAATGGGACATGGGCCAACTCATGCTCTGGTCCCTGCCAATCTGTCCAGCATCATCTTCTGTAACTTCCCGCTATATATTAGGGTTCTCCAGAGAAACAGAACAATAGGATGTCTGTCTGTCTGTCTATCTATCTATCTATCTATCTATCTATCATCTATCTAAAGAGATTAGTTATAAAGAATTGGTTCATACAGTTAGGGAGGCTGGTGGAGTCCAAAATCTACATCGTGGGCTGGCAGGCAGGAGACCCAGGGAAACCAATGGAGCAGATAAAATCTGAAAGGAATCTGTCAGAAAAATGTCCTCTTGCTTAGAAAGGCCAGTCTTTTGGTTCTATTCAAGCTTTCATCTGATTGGATGAGACCCAACCACGTAGTAGAAGGCCATCTGCTTTATGCTAAGTTCACCAATTTAACCATTAAATCTTATCCCAAAATGCCTTCTAAGTTGACACATGAAATTAAGCGTCATACTTCGTCTGCCCTTTATGTTCTAGCAATACTGCATCTTTTTTTATCTTCCAAAATGGCACACTGTCTTGCTTCTGGGCCCTTGCATATGCTGTTCTTTGCCTGTCTTACCTTCCTCTATGCTTTCCATTTGGCAGACACCCTCTCACTAATCCAGCCCCCTCTGGGAAGCACTTTCTTGGTGATCCCTTCTTCAGCCCACACAGATAGGCATGGGTGCTTTGTGTCACAGGTTCTACTCTATTTTGTACTTAGCTTTTATCATTTATCATGTCATAAGTGTTTGTTGACATATTTTTGCCTAACTCATGCCCAAAAGTAGATGTGAGGGGAAATCCTTTAGGCATTAGGGCCTTAACCAATGATATTATAATCATCATGGCACCCTATTTTAATAATGTATAAAGTGGGGGATTGAACTAACCAGGCAATGACCACCAATAGCTTACCCTGTTAGTCATTCTCACCTTAGTTCATAATCATAAAGTTTTTATTAAGCACACAGTCACCTGGAAGTGAAAGTACATTTCCCAGCAGTCTTTGCAGCCACATGTGGCCACATGACTAAGTCATAGCCAATGAGATGTGAATGGATGGTCCTCAGCATCTTTTTTCTTCTCTGTTACTTTCTTCATGCAGCTGCTTGGAATCAAATACCACCATCTTGGACCAGGAGGATGTGGAGTGAAGAAGACCTGGAATTGGTCTGCAAACCGTTGACCGTGGACCCAGCACATCTTACTTTTTTTTTTCTTTTATTATTCTTATGTGCATACAAGGCTTGGTTCATTTCTCCCCCCTGCCCCCACCCCCTCCCTTACCACCCACTCCATCCCCTCCCTCTCCCCCCCACATCTTACTTTTATGTAAGAAAGAAGAACAACCTCACTATTCTGTTTAAGTCCTATGTTTGGGATCTTTGTTGTCTGCTGTTGAACCTACTCTAAGAATACATCTTGAGAAGTGCTTTCCAAACTCTTCAAGGGAAGTCAGTAGACACCATGAGCAAAGGGATCAGACTCACCCTCCTTGCCAACTCCTGTCCCATCCCCTCCACCCTCAAGGTTTCTGTTCTACTTTTCTGTATTTTATATGTTGACTTAGAATTTGTTTGAAGGTGGAAGGGCTAGAAACTCTCCAAAGTTCCATCCATTTCAGATAGTCTAAGAAAGTCTCCCCCACAGAGGGGGAGGATGTCTCCATTAGGTGTACACAGATGAAGATGGACATGGACGGCTGGACACTGCTCCCAACAGTGCAGTTTCAGGCACTGTGCTGGGTGTTGGGGAAGATCTCTGTCATCTTTGTCTATGTTGAGGGCGTGTCTGAGCCGGGTCTTCGTATTTCCTGCCATCCTGGACTACAGTCCTAGCGCTGGGATTTAGAGGATGTGAACAGAAGCTGCTGAATGAACCTCAGACTGAATGAGCCCATGATCACACCACACTCACTTTTGTATGCTAAATGCTCTCACTGACTATCTTGAAAGAGCTGTGGGTTTGTTTCTTGGCAGCTCTTCAGTGTGGCTTATTTCTTCCCAGTCCTTTGTGGTGGGTTGGAGATTCTGCCCAGCGCCTAGCCAATTGCTGAAACTGCAGATATTGAAACAAACTCAACCTGTTATGTCCAGGTCTGTGATGCATGCATATGCACCTGTGACTCCTTACAGCTCCCTCTCAGACTGGCGTCACCCTGCCCGGGACTTCACCTGGGTGGCTTAGAAAGGTGCTTGCTGTGGAAGGTGATAAATTGAGAGCGCTGGGAGTGGGGAGGCTGCCATGGGCAGCTGAAGTGGGTGGAGGCAGAGTGCAGGGTCTTTTCTGGGCTTTCACTGGAGACACCTTAACTGCTCACTGGCTGTGGCTTTCTTCAGGAGCTGTTAGTAGCCCTCGTATACAGATGGAAAAGCAGAGGCACAGAGAGGTGCAGTAACATGCTCCTTGTCCCTCAGTCTGAAAGTGACTGTCCAGCTCTAGTCTTTAACCACTGTTTATCTGCTGACCTGCCATCTGTGGAAAGGCTTTGCAAACTAGGACACAATCCATGCAGAGGTCATCACTGCTATTACTGATCATCCTCTAGAGAGGGACGTGGTAGTCCTTGTCACCCCTACCCTATGAGCTGACTTACTTCTTGGGTTCCTCCTTACTTTTGGGGGCAGTGGGCATGCAAGCAGGTGTGTGTGTGTGTGTAGGTGTGTGTGTGTACACATGTCTGTGCAAGGACACCCCCATGGCCGGCTTCTACAGGCACCATTTTCCTTGAAAGAAAGTCAGCATTGTGCCCTCATCACATATTCATCATTCTTCCAGCTTGGGGCCTGTCACCAGCACTGGGAGAGCACATGTCATCAGGTACTGAAGGATGGTTTGAAGGTGATCTGGCAGAGGTGGACCCTGACCTGGAGGAGGAGGATGTGGGCCTAGTTGCGCCAGTGATGTGGGGATGGCCTCAGGATGACCCCCACTCCTACCTATCAGCTCTGTGTCCTGCCTATTAGTTCAGTATGAGGGAGATGGGGCCGATTCCATGGATAGGGAGTCAGACCATGTGAGCCCTGACCTGGGGTCAAACTCCATTTGTCACTTTCCCTGACATCTTATCTGTTGCAGCCTCTTCCTTTCAGTGGAGAGGGAGTGTGGAGGAAGAGAGGTAAGGAAAGGCAGCTTCAAGAATCTTTCTGGCCAGAGAGGTTAGTGAAATGGAGATGAGAGTGCAGATTTAGGACCAGGGATCAGAATTAGCCTTAATGAAATTAGTGGAGGGGCAGTACCTGGTGCTGGAGGTTGATGACTCAGGCATCCAAGCGGTGGTGACCAATGGCTATGAACAGCAGCCCTGGAGCAATGTCAGGGCTCCAATCTAGGAGTGCATGTGCTAGGAAACTTCCCTTCTCTGTGCCTCAATTTCCTCATCCATGAAAGGGAAAAATTAATAGTCTCTGCCTTATAGGGCATTGTGAGGGTTATGAGATTGTTAATGGGGTTTGGCTTTAGCAATGATTTATCATTTTTACTCCGGTTGAGACTGTGCCCTTAAACCAATATAGACCTGGGACAAGGAGGTCTCATCTCTGTAGATCTCAGTCTAATATCAGGTTGCATAAGCTTCCTAAATCCTCTGGGGTATTACTGTACAGGGGGGCAGTGCTTCTTCCCAGAATCGCAGACACAGAAATGGGTCTTCCATGAGAAGCAGAGAGGAAACAAGGGGCATCAGTCACCCCACCACTTGGAAAGGCCAGTCCAACACCTATATGAAGAGCTGCTTTCCTTTTGGAACATCTTCTGTTTTGCCCAATCCCCTCCAATTCAGCCCCATCTGTACCTTCTCCTAGGATTTTGCTTATAGCCAGTGTCATTTCTTTGAACAATCATCATCAAAATAGTCCATTTCCATTACTAGCAGAAGCATGTGAGTCCTCCCAGCAACCTGTCTGGCAGAACTATTAGATGGTTCAATTTTTTTCTCATCTGATGGATGTGAACTGGTTTCTCATTGTCATTTTTAATTGAAATTTCCCTGATGTTAGGGAGGCTGGACATCTTTTCAGGAGTATCACTCTCCTTTGTTGTGAATTGTGTTTTCTATACTTTCACTGTCTTGCTGTTGGGCTATCAGTCTTTTTCTAATAGATTTGTAAGAGTTCTTAGGGATTTTTGGCTACCCTTTGATTTTTCATCATGAGGGCTGGATGAATTTGCTTCTAGGCTGAAGCTTCATTCATCTTTTATTTCAATTAAGGGTACATGTGTGTTTGTTTTAAGGCATTTTTGCCTTTTACATTTTATTAAGGAAATTCTTCCTAAATGGATACCATACAGGTATATAAAGTATTTTTCTTTTTTTGGAAAGATTTTAGCCTTTTTTATTTTACACTGAGATCTTTAATTCAAGTGGAATTTGGTTTTCTGTGTGAAGCAGAATTTTTGTTTTGTTTTAATTAATTGTCTCAGTAATGCTTCAACTCTTTGACATTGCATATGAGAAAACAGAAATCCAAAGAGGTAGAAGCCCTCTCCCAAGGTCACACAAAGACTCAGTGTTGGGATTATGAGAGGGGATAACTTTTTTAAACTCCCGACCCAGTGTCCCAGCCCAACTGTGCTACTGCACTGTAAAATCCATCTTGGACTGATTTCTACTCTTCTTGAAAAGAAATGTACAAACCTGATTTTAAATGTCTTGAAAGCAAGGCTTCTGTCCTTTCTTTCTATCATCTCTAAGTACTTACTCAGTGCAAGGTCAAGTATCTGAGAGATACCCAGGAAGACCAGGCCGAAAAAACAGGTCACTGAATTAGACTGATTTCTGAATAATTAGTTCCCTTCAGTTCAGCTTTGTTTCTCATATATGTTAGATTTGTTTTTTGGTTTTTTTTTTTTTTTGACAGAGTCTTGCTATGTAGCCCAGACTGGCCTTGAATTTGTGATCCTCTTGCTTTGTCTCTTGAGTGTAGGACTATAGACATGTGTCACCATGCCTGGCTCATATAGTTTTTTATAGTTAGACATATCCATCTACTCAGCAAACACACACTGGCTACCTACAATGTGCACTGTACTAGCTGCTGGGAATTTGAAGGGGAGGAAGATGTGCTCCCTGATATCAAGGAATTTGAAGCGTAGAGGGAAGAGACTGAAAGTCACCAGTAACAGGAGGACTGTGTTATTTAACAGTGTGCCATGAGAGGTGGGATAAAATCTACCCACAAAACCAAGAAGGTTTCCTGAAAGAGCAACACTTGAGATAAGCCTTTAAGGATGATGAAGAATGATCCTTTTGCCAAGGGTAAAGAGGACCCAATACTCAGAAATGACATGCTGGGCAAAGGCAGAGGTTTAAGGCATCTGGCCACAGTTCACTTGGGTATAAAATAATGAAGCAATGGAGTCACATTTGTTCCTTCTTAAGAGCTCAAGGCCTTGGCCTTTTGGGTGAGTCTAGCCTAACTCATGTTTGACCATAACTGAACACAGCACCTCAAATGCTGTCTGACTTGACATTGATTAAACCATCTGACTGAGGGACTCTATTTTGTCCTGTTTAAAGTGATCTCCAAATCTTTGTAGAGAAATATGGTTTTCACCTTATTTTATGGTTGTAAAGTGATATTCGCATTCTTGTCATCATTTCTGTTGCCAATGCTATTATTATGGGCCTTTTTCATGCAGTCAGAATAACATATGCGACACCAGCCTGAAGTGACAGTGTGCCTGAGAAAAACAGAAATAGCCCAGCTCATATTATTTGCAAAAGAATTATCCCCCGGAGGTGATTTTTAATTTGGAGGGTTGTTGCAAAATGGAAACCTGACCCAGACTGCTTTGCAACCCAAATGCTTGTCTTACTAATCAATTATCAAAATGAGACTGGCTGGGTATTGTAGCAAGCATTTCTGGGCTCTCTCCTTTAATGGGTCAAGTCCAAGTTGCCTCCATTATTGGGAAAAGCTAGGGGGCAACTGAGCAGTTTAATTTGCTGGTGGGGGAAGGGAAGACAGAGGAAAAGGTTCTCACATCCAGATAAAGAAAAGCACAAAAGGTGGGTGGAGGGAATCTAAATCAGAAGCAGTTGGATCAGCTGAGCAGCAAGTGGCAAGCTGGTGATTGTTTGTAAAGAATTAATAATTCAGCCCCAGATAAAGCTAGGGCTAGGCACAGCAGAAGCAAACTTGCAGAAAGGTTCGTTGGTATCTGTCAGATATTGGTAAGTAGCATTTATGCTGTTTTGGTATTTGGGGGACTCAAGGGAAAAGAGAAAAGAGAGACAGAAGCAAAGTTGAATATGGAGATCCAGAGAGGCCTTTTTTCTTGACATCAGAATTTCATGAAATTGCTCTCTTGGCCCCAGCAGGGAGGAGAAAGGGGTGGCCTCAGACTGCTGATGGGCTTGAAAAATGATTTCTGTGTCGCCTCCATTGTAAGCCTTGCACATGCTACTTAAACTTGACATGTCATAAATTCAATAGCAACAAACACAATGACACTGGCTTGCTGTCCACTTTTATTGTGTGGATGCAGAAGATGACGCTGGCATGTGGAAGTGACAGGTACCAGAAGCTGCTCAGTCTAAGGGATTGGACGACTGAACTTGGGGGCCCTAAGAAGCAGAGCACAGGGTTGGGGATCACTGTGTGATTTAGGACAGCCAGTTTCCTCTGTCCGAATGGTATTTGCACGACTTGAGCTCAGAATCAGGGCAGCTCTTTAGCTCTGCAAATAACCTTTACCGAGGGTTAGCAAGTTGTAGTATAACTTTACAGTTCCAGCTGAGTATTTCCAACTGTCTCCCATACTTACAGTGCTTCTTGGGGACAGGACTATGTCCTCTTTGTGCCTTTATTCTCAGTGTGGCCACAGCAAAAGACACATGTGTTCATCTAGGTCACGTTTGTTAAATGGGTGGAGGATACCTCCACCATTCTATCCTCTACCTGAGCGTCTCTTGAGGCAGATGTCTTCAGTCTGCATCAGACTGGCCAGCCATTTAAGTTCAGTGATGACTTGATAATTGAAGAGCTTAAGAGAGTTTTTTCTTCTGTGTCTAATACCTCATTCATGGCCTGCTTATCTGTTCAAACCTTTTCACTTTGGTCTAACATCCCATGCTAGTCCAAAGTATACATTTTATTGGTGGCTATTTGGTTTTTGTTGTTACTGTTTGTTTTTTTGGTGGTACTGGAGTTTGAACTCAGTACCTTATGCTTGCTAGGCAGGTACTCTACCACATGAGCCACTCCACCATCCCTTATTTGTTTTTTCAATAACAAAAACTTCTTGTCTTGGAGTCTAAAGACTATCCGTCAGATCTTGGTTTTGTAAGAAACCTATTATTTTCTTATTAGTATTAGCAACATTCTTTTAAAGAAGAGTCCAATTCAAAAAAGTTCCTATGATTTCCTTTTTCCTTTTCCTCTCCTGTCCTAGGCAACTGGAAGATACACTGAAAAGTCACTTCTCAGATAAGTGTCACATTACAAAGATCAACTGCTAGTCTTAGGAATGTCAGTTATTCATTCTTGTTCTTGAAAGCACACTTTATTCAGGACTGAATTTTAACATCTTCAGGGAGACTTCTAATTAAAGCCAGTTGTTCTTGAAACATCAAGACAAATAGCTGTAAGGACTTTGAAGATATGGTCTGTGTATTCTTCTGCTTCTGTACTGGAATTTATTAAGTTATTTGAAGGTCAAAAGTTTCCCTCAGATTCCCCAGTCTTCCAGGGTTCTGCTCTAGGCCTGAGACCCCTGTTGGTCTGAGTTTTCATTTGATTTTCTAATGACTTATTTTCCAGTGGAAAATTCAATCACAAGGCTATCTCTTTACATCAGAATAACTTTCTTTCTTTCCTTCCCTGGTGTGTGTAGGAGAAAGTGCTAACAGAGATAGAGACCTGGGTCTGGGGGAGATGGGAGGTGCCCATTTATATTGTCAAGTTTAGTGTCCCCAGTCCCTGTTCCAACTGTCTTGCAATGTCCCAGAATCTTCCCTGCCTCACCTACCTCCAACAGCCCAGCTATCTCATAGCTGGCAGGGTTCTGAGCACTTGGCTTAGCATCTGAGCCTTGAGTGAAAGGGGTGCCTGGAATGGAAGGAAGCCTGCAACCAAAGCTCCTGAAGTGAAAAGGGGTCTTCTTTCCCTGTTGTGCTGTGATTGAAAGAGCTGGTTCTGCCTTCCAGTCCTGACACTTAGAATCATGTGATCCTTTGGCAAATTACATCACCTCTCAAGCTCAGTTTCCTCTCTTGTGACATGAGAATGTCACTAGGGTCCAGCAGGAGGCCTAAGAAGGTCCTCAGGAGAGTGGACATCAACTCATGGTCCCCATGAGCTCCCATCTTGTGAGTGTATAAAAGAATTTCAGGCCAAAACATGAAGCAAAAGACATGAGACTGACAAAGATTTATTTAGCAAAGTGAAAGAGAAAGGCCCACTCTGATATGAAGAATGTGAACAGTAAGAGGAACGCCCTGAACCTTACAACCTCAGGGATGTTTACGGTGAAAGAGTAAGGCAGGAGGTTTTGTTAAACGTTCTTTAGGATAAGTGCCCCCCTTGTTCTAGGCATTTGGTACAGCTCAACTAGTCTTTGCTGCCACAGTGTTTTGACATCAGTTGGGCCCAGAGACACTAAACCTTGGTCAGTTTTTTTTTTTTTTTAAATCTGGGTCACTGTGACATAGATGTCTGGTTTTCCTTTTGCAAGCATTTCTGTGATCAAAGGAATCATTTTGCCAAATATTTCTCTTAAGGTAAGTGTTTTTCTTTAAGATATTCTTGCTTACTTCTCAGGGCATAGTAATCATTTGGATGTGGTCAGATATTTTTTTTTTTTCTTTTTGCTATGTTACAGTGAGGGAGTATGAGACCAAAGAGTGACACATGTGTGGTCCTAATCAAGTGATTTATTAATATAGCATTTATTTTTAGCTCGTGGATCTTGATTCTCATGCCTCATTCTCCCTAATCTGTACAGCCTCAGGAATTGCAGCACCTAAATCGTGGACTGTGGTGAGGTCAGGAGGAGAGTATGGTCAGAGAACAATCTTTGTTCCGCTCCTCTCTAGATTTGACAGCTTGGGAAAATCGTGTACTCTCTGTGTGCTGCAGTTTTCTCTTCTGTTAAATGGACTAAAAGAGTGCCCATCTCATGTAGTCATTAATAGGCAGGACCATGGGTAAGGATATGGTCTCTGAAACTGACTACTTGGATCTGAATGTCGGTTCTGTCGTTTCGAGCTGTGTGACTTTAGGCAACTCAACCTTTCTGTGCTTCAGTGCCAGCATCTTTAAAAATGTAAATCATGACAGTCCTAATATGTAGAGCTATTGTAAGGATCAAGTTAATAAAAACAAAGCCCTTAGAACACAGTCTAGCATCTTAAAAGTGCATGGAAGCTTTAGAAATTATCATTGAGAAAATTAACTGAGATGGTGCATGCAGTCACTTGAGCCATGTCTGAAACACCCTAAACATAAGGCACCTGGAGCAGTTTGAGTCATCAGTGAACACTCCATCCTTCCCAAGTGTGTGCACTCTCCCTCCCTTGCTTAGCCAATGTGGGGCCAGTGGGGCAGGTGGAGAAACCTGGGAACTCAGGCCTAGGGGAGCATAAGAAACGGGCTCCTCCTGCGGACTGAGACGCCATGCACTTCCACCACACTCGAGCTGTTAAAATCAAACTAGAAAGCTAAGCAGAAGTACTACCCTAAGCACTCCTATTTTGGGTCAATATACTGCAAGTAGGCAGAGGAAACAGGGGGTGAAATTAGAGCAGCATTTATAAATACTTTAGTAATGATGAATAAATGATTCATTGTAGAGTAGATTGTTCCAAGATGCACACAGACCTGTCGGCTTGATTGTAAAGTAGCTAATATATGATGTTATCACAACTTGGGAGAATACTCTTCTCACACAATTGTTTATGCCTCTGTGCAGCCCCACACAATTTAAGAAAAAGGGGAATTTACTTACCAGCCCTTAATAAAGTATTCATGCTACCTTAATGTGAAATGTTACCAAAATTATTTAGTGACTTATTGATTCAGTTGGCTCGGTATTCTTGGGTGGCAATATTAACTAAGACAGCATGGTCTTTGTTTCAGACAATTCCTTCCTCTGGCTGGTCCCAGGATCTCAGGGAAACTTTGGGGAGGTGGGGATGGAGGATTGGAGGAAGACCTGCAGCCTGCTGGGAACATGTGATATGCAAGGGTCACATAGAGGGTCTAGGTGTCCTTGGATACTGTCATGGATCTATGCATGGCTAAAGTTGGATGAACTTCATAGATTTAGTGCAACATGGAAATGAGCAAATTAAAGACCAGTGAGACCCCAGGACTCATGAAGCCTGCACAGCTAAAGCATGGCAGAGTAGCAGAGCTGCAATGTCATCTAAAGTCTTCTTTGTATCTCTCCCTCCACAAAGCATCTGGGCAGAGATCTATCCTATACAGTGGAAAAACCATCTGGAGTGCTTGCTGAGTATGTGACAACTGTCTAACTATTTGGACCAACTGGGGATTAACTTTAGATACAAGAACAAGAAAACCCAAGCAAGGGTGGCTTCAACGAGCCAGTGATTGTGAACAGGAAGTCTGGGTGTGGTTTGTGCAAGTTAGAACAAGGTCTCTTCTATTCTTCGGCTTTTCCCTCATGGCTGCAAGATGGCTGCAGCTCCAGCCATCACCTGTGCTCCTAGTAGAAAGAAAGGTGCAGGTAGAATAAAGAGTCTGAGTTGGAAGGAACTATATTAGAGTTGCAAAAGTGTATCAGACAAGCAAATACCCAACACAAGGCCCATACCTGGTATCTGACAGAGGGCTTTGCACACAGAGAGGCTCATGGAATGACTTCTGTGAGTGGAGGGAAGTAGGAGGCTCAGGAAGGGGTCTTCAAGAGGGAATAGTCAGATGTGGAATTCTACTGAGATGAATATGGCAGATACCTAGCATCCAGCATTAGCCTTGGGTATTGGTCTCCAGCACCCTCAGCTTCCCACTGGTACCCAGGTCCACTTCCGCTGCCTACTGGTCTGGGAACCTTCTCTGCTTTATGAAATCCTGATCTGGAGATAACAACTCTACTAATGAGTTCGCATGACTTTATAGAGAACCATGGACCTCTGACATGGAACTCATCCTATCCCCTCATTTTACAAAGAGGACTCTTAGCTCTAGAGGGTGGTACAGAAAACTAGTGGCACACAGGCAAGCAACCCAAGAGCTGCTGACCCCTCACCTAGTATGTGTGCACTCATGTGAATGTGCATGTACCATGAATCTGTGTACTTGCAGTCTACATTTTAACTCTCAATTCACACAGCATAAGTACAGCTGTACCTCTCTTGTTAAGGAATAGAGACTTCAGGAAGTATATGGGGGGAAAATTGGTGGCTGAGAATATTCCTGAAATCTTAAAATATGGGCACTAGCCTACTCTACCTAGCCAGAACTTCTCTCTTAACAATTATGGAAAAGAAAACAGATAGACCGACAAACCAACAGCCTGAGAGAAGGTGAAGGAGAGATCTAGAGCCAGGGCAGCTGATTGAAGAAGGTTCAGAAAATCCAGGTGCGAACCTTTCTGGTCTGTCACAAGTAGTTATCCTTTGAGGCAGGGCCAAGAGTTCAGGGCAGCTTAGTTTCACCTTGGCTGCAGGAGAATCAGGATGGGTTTGGCTGCGTAGACCCAGAAAGCAGTACGGCCCACTCTCCCAGGGGTCTGGCCTTGCTGTTGATGGAAGGCAGTTGCCTTGGTAAAGGGTGGGCCAAGTCTTCTGACCTGAAGCCTTTTCTTTGGGGTTTTGTAAATCAGTCAGCAAGACAGATGTGCTTATGCTGCGATGTCGTATTCAAAGCCTCAACCCAAGACTATTACTTGCTAACTTTGATTCCCTGTTGTGGATCCTGGCCCAGTTCTGCTCCAAACTGGGATACTGGCAAAGTTTGATGTTTGAGGCCTTCCACTCAGTCCTTCTTCCTTCTTTTTTGGACCCACGCCTGCTTCTCAGCCAGCATATTTATTTCCACAGTAAGGGATTCAGCAATGCCTGTTCTATCCTGGGGTAGACTATCCTGCAATTTGGCTGTGCTGCCATAAGGGGGAAATAGTTCCATGACCAGGTGCTATGAATGGTAATGTGAGAGGTGAAAACTAAAGCTGTGGAGGGTTTTGGGGCTGGGGGCGGTATTATTTTAAAAAGAAATCTTGGACTAGTCACCAATATTTTAATAGTATGTGACTACCCATAAAATCCTAATTCGGGTCTTTGCAGTATCAGGGCATTTGGCAACATTCTCTCAGATCCACAGCCAGTTGGGGCTGAGTAGAGGCTGCCCCCTTGGGTATAGGCATGCAGCTTGCTGTTGCCACTGCCCTCACCTATTTGGCTGTCTCTCACTTACAAAACCTGTCTGCTCCCTGAAGCCCCAGTTTAAGCTTCAGATCATCCTTCAGGTCACAGCTTGGACAAGTTTATCTTAATTACTCCCCTGTCCCAGCCTGCACTAGGTGCCCCACACCACAACCCTGCACCCAACCTGTGCTAGTTTACCAGCCTATGTGTCTGCTTCCGGGCAGATCCCAGGTTCCAGGTGCTAGCTTGTGACTCTCCTGTTCAAGGTTGTGTCCCCAGCATAAGGCCTGTAGATAGAGTATGTGTTGAATATTGAATAGAGAGCCATTTCCTCATGTCATGAGAGAGCATGATGTGATTCAGCTCTGTATCCTGCAGAGGCCTGGCACATGATAGGTGCTCAAAAAGATGTTTGCTGAATTGAATTGCATGGAACTGGGCCAAGGATTTGGATAGACAGATTTCCAAATAAAGGGAATTAATAATCTGTCATGACGGACTCACTGTTTTGGCCATGACTCACAGAGAGAAAGGCATTTTATGTTGGGACATGGTACATTTCCTCCACACATGAGAAAATAATGTACTATGGTTCTACTCACTATGCAACAATGCACTCTGAGCTGATCCATTCTGTTCTGTTCTATCCCATCCCATCCCATCCCATCCCATCCTACTTTCTCCCATTATTCTCTTTCATTACATTCTGGTAATAACTTATTCAATCAATTTTGCCTAATAATAACTCACTACCTGTAGTTTGCAATACTATCCCAGAGTGTGGCTATATTTGTCTGAATTCTCAGCAGACTATAGACATCAGATTTCAGATGTTTCCCAAGGTATAAAGATAATGTGGAACTTCCCACTCTTATATTTCAGAGGGCTCATCTTCATGAAGCTGCACTGACAATCCCAGTCACTCCCCATCTTTCTCTTATGACAGTTCATGACCATTGCTTTTGCACCACCTCTTGTTTCTGCTTCATTATTTTTAAACATATAATTGTTCATTATCTATATTAGTCTCTTTTGCTTCTTTAGTGTCCCTAATTTTCCTATGTAGAAAGTAAGTTCCCTTAAAAAACTAAATTCTCCTAAAACTAATAAACCAATAAAGAAATGGGCAAGTGAACTAAACAGAACTTTCTCAAAAGAAGAAATTCAAATGGCCAAAAAACACATGAAAAAATGCTCACCATCTCTAGCCATAAAGGAAATGCAAATTAAAACCACACTAAGATTCCACCTCACCCCTGTTAGAATAGCCATCATTAGCAACACCACCACCAACAGGTGTTGGCAAGGATGCGGGGAAAAAGGAACCCTCTTACACTGTTGGTGGGAATGTAGACTAGTACAACCACTCTGGAAAAAAATTTGGAGGCTACTTAAAAAGCTAAACATTGATCTACCATTTGATCCAGCAACACCACTCTTGGGGATATACCCAAAAGACTGTGACACAGGTTACTCCAGAGGCACCTGCACACCCATGTTTATTGCAGCACTATTCACAATAGCCAAGTTATGGAAATAGCCAAGATGCCCCACTACTGACGAATGGATCAAGAAAATGTGGTATCTATACACAATGGAATTTTATGCAGCCATGAAGAAGAATGAAATGTTATCATTTGCTGGTAAATGGATGGAATTGGAGAACATCATTCTGAGTGAGGTTAGCCTGGCCCAAAAGACCAAAAATCATATGTTCTCCCTCATATGCGGACATTAGAACAAGGGCAAACACAACAATGGGATTGGACTTTGAGCACATGATAAAAGCGAGAGCACACAAGGGAGGGGTGAGGATAGGTAAGACACCTAAAAAATTAGCTAGCATTTGTTGCCCTCAATGCAGAGAAACTAAAGCAGATACCTTAAAAGCAACTGAGGCCAATAGGAGAAGGGGACCAGGAACTAGAGAAAACGTGAGATCAAAAAGAATTAACCTAGAAGGTAACACACACGCACAGGAAATCAATGTGAGTCAATTCCCTGTATAACTATCCTTATCTCAACCAGCAAAAACCCTTGTTCCTTCCTATTATTGCTTATACTCTCTCTTCAACAAAATTAGAGATAAGGGCAAAATAGTTTCTGCCGGGTATTGAGGGGGTAGGGGGGGAGGGAGGAGGCGGCGTGGGTGGTAAGGTGGGGGTGGGGACAGGGGGGAGAAATGACCCAAGCCTTGTATGCACATATGAATAATAAAACAATAAAAATTTAAAAAAAAGAAAGTAAGTTTCCTGTGGGCAGGCACTACGTCTTAGCATTTATGTTACTCTTCTAACAGGCAGACCAAAAGGAAAAAAATCACTGTGTCAAAGTAGAAGTGTCTCACATCAAAGTGGGTCCTTTTATGAGGGGTTGACAACTGTGAAAATACCTGGTACCCATCATGCTTGGTGCCTACGATCAGTAAAGACTCTTTTCATTCAACAGATTTAAAAATTCATTCTTGTATAAAGAGTACATCAACCCTATTTACCTTCTTAACCTCCTTCTTGTGTCCTTCCTCTCTTGTATGTGACCTCCCCTTAGTGTGACCTATTTTCATAATATTGCTGTATTTGTATTAGGTCTGTATTTCACATATGAGAGAAAACGTGTCCTTTGGCTTTCTGAACCTGGCCTACTTCATTTAAGATGATGTTTTCCACTTCCACCCATTTATATGCACACGACAAAAGAATGATGGAGGGGTTGAATTCAAGTGTAATATATTGTAAGAACTTTTCTAAATGCCACAATGTACCCACGGCACAACAATTAAAAAAACCCTTCTCATCCATTCTCCATCCTCAGGAGGACAGGAATTGCTCAAAATTAGATCAGACTGAGGTGACAGTAAAAGAGATGAAAGTAAGACACAAATCTGATCTCCATGTTGAATGATTCCGCCTAGGGATTTAATTATGGAGGACATCCCCATAAGTCTCAAAGCAGGAAGACCCTGTTTTTCAAGACAGAATGATGTGAAGGGCCTATTGTTTATTTGTTTGTTTTTTTAGTTATTCCTCGTAAGAAGGGAGATCTTGCTTTTTCAAGACATAGAATGGTATGAAAGGCCTATCACTTATTTAGTTAGTTAGTTAGTATTTGCGGCACTGGGGTTTGAACTTAGGGCCTTGTGCATACTAGGCAGGCACTTTACCACTTGAGCCACATCTCCATCCCTAGAGTGGCTTCTTTAGGTCCTGGTCCAACCTGAGACTTGGCAACTTCGTGAGAGGGCAGTGAGAGCTGGTGACAGTGAGCAGTGAAGGGCAGGCCTCTCCCCAGGGGCAGGTCTGACCACTGCCGGCTCTTCCACAGCCATACTGAATGCCTGGGGTGGAGACATTTCCATCCATACAGATGAGTAAACTGAGTGCTGTGACCGGTGCCATGACTAGTGTGTTGTGCCACTGGTATCCTCAGCCACCTGGGTGCCAGGCAGGCCCTGCGGCAGGCAGGATCCCTGAGTTGGGTGCCATTGAGCTCTAGGGCCTTCCACCTGCCCTCATAGTGCTACACAGTTTCATATTTGTCTGCTTTGATTCTGTCCTATACTATACCCACGTGACCACAGCTGTAACACCCCAAATGTCATGTTGCAAAGTGAGTCTGACCTGAGGTCCAAAGACCTAGGCCCCAGTCCCAGCCCTGCCTTCCACGGGCAAGAGTGTCTCATCTCGGCTTATTTCTAACCCAAGGATTGTGAAAGGCCTCCAAAATCCCTAGCAAATGATCAGTGCTGGTAGTAGCAAGACATGTTTAACATTTTAATTTACTATGTACCATTCTGTATTGAATTGGACGTCTCTCAGTCAACAATCAACAGTCATTTTTTGTGTATGAGGCATGTTGGTTCTGGGGGATACAAGAGCTCAAAAGCCAGGCTTGGTGCCCACAGCCTTACACTGTCTGGCCTCGTAGTAGCAAGCAGAAATTGTGCATTCACCTCCCCCATCTGTATGCTTGTCCCTGAGATGGGGCAGTAATGCTACCTACTGTGTGGAAGGCTTGAAACTGGACCCAAGTGCAGTGCTGAGCGCTGGCATGCTATGCATTCTGCCTTCTGATCCTGCCCCATGCCACATCACACGTACCACAGGCACATTGGGAGATGACAGACAGAAACTGACTGAGGAAACTGGTCTCAATGTGTCCTGGGGCTGGTGGAGTGGCTCAAGTAGTAGAGCATCTACCTAGCAACCAGCAAGCATGACACAAGACCCTGAGTTCAAGCCCCAGTATCACAAAAGAAAAAAAAAAAAAGGACTGTCTCGATGTGTCCTACACTCCTTGGTGTCTTTACATGTGGCCCATTTTTTATTTTTGTGTCATCATCTCAACGTCCTCCATCCTGACAACCTGCTCCGTGAGGCCGCCCAAATGCCTCTTTCCTGAGGAGGGCTGCGGCCAACCTCTAGTCCCTGAGCCAAGAAAGGCTTGTGAGCTTCTCCCCAGAGGGAGCGTAACTGCAGTCTTTTGTTTTTTAATTTCTTTTACTCATATGTGCATACAATGCTTGAGTCATTTCTCCCCCCTTCCCCCACCCCCTCCCTTACCACCCACTCCGCCCCTCTACCTCCCACCCCCTCAATACCCAGCAGAAACTATTTTGCCCTTATTTCTAATTTTGTTGAAGAGAGAGTATATGCAATAATAGGAAGGAACAAGGGTTTTTGCTAGTTTTACTGCAGTCTTTTGTTGAACGAAGCACCTTTCACGTGAGGAGACAGTGGCAAGACAAAATGACACGTTGCTAATGGTATATTTTATGGACTACCATCTGTCCCCAGAAAGGACAGAAAAAAATGACAACTTGGTTGCAGGTGATTGGGTAGCCCCAGTGATTGGAGGGACAAATGACTCTCATTGAAACATGACAAGGAGCCTCGGTGACATCATATAAATGCCCTAATTGGGAAGTGGTCAGTCGAGTGGGCCTGACTTCTGAATTTGATGTGTCAATAAACAAGCTCAAGGTGAGCCGCTGGATCAATACTTCAGGACAAGAACCATCCGGCAAATTTACTGCAAAGTAATTGGGTGCAAAATGACTCAAGTCAACCTTCACACTGCCAAAAAGCAAACAAATGCCTGGCCCGATGGCAACCATCTGTACGTGTTAGTGGCTACTCAGGAGGGCTCTCTGCCTGCTAATGGGCCTGGGGAAGGGAGCCCATTCGTAATGATGGTGGCTCCAACAGAAGGTTTCTCACATCTGGGGGTGTAATCTAGATGCTTCTCTTAGTCTAATCTTAAATACGTATACTACAACATGTAATGGTAACTCTCATTGTTATATCACCATTCTTTATTCTGACTAGGTTGCACAATACGTGAGACACAGGCGAAACAGTCATTTCTCTCTCTGTGTCTATATCTACTGTTGGTTGAGAATGGAAGTAGTTTATTTTTGCCATCCCTGGGCATAGGAGAGGGTATAAAAACTGCCTTAATTTCAGGGTGTCCTGGAAGTAGGTGAGAGAATAAGCAGGGCATGTCCTGCCCTGATCCAGAAGTGAGCAAGGTGTCCTCTCCATGTACACTTGCCCCAGTTGTGCTATGGAGGCCTACGGCCTCTTAGCAGGTAACCTGAGCAAGTGCTGGCGCTGGCTCATATCTTTTCATAATGGTGGATAGTTAATGTTTAGGAATGGTGTCAACTGATTGTTTAACCACAAGTATCTTGGAATCAGCCATGGTGGGAATATTCCCACCACAAAATCAGGGAGTTGTGCCCTAGCACACCACTGGGAGGAAGGCTAGGCCCTAGAAGTCTGAGCTTCAGCCAGGGCAAGGTGAGTCCAGTGCTGGGCTGTACCCTCAGAGGTGAGACTGGGTGCTGGGTAATTACCCTTCCCGCTTCGAGGTGTTGGGCACCATGGAAGGTAGTTGGGACTAGCAGGAGAGCCAACAAATGAGGAAGCATGTCATGCACGTTCTGACCCTTTCTCAGAGAGCCTGCTCAGGGAAGACCGAGTCAGGGACCAAGAAGACACTGGACTGGGTACCAGTAGGTCAGCCTTCTAGACCAGCTTGAGCTCCACCAAGTGAACATCCAGCACCAACCACCAGCTGGCATAAGCACAGGGTTCTGTAGGTGACAGCATATTGAAATGTTTTGATGTTAACTGCCCAAAGCCTGAGGTGATCTGGGCATAGCCCTAGACCCTCTATCCTGCCTGAGACCTCTCTGCCTCCCATCTCCCCACATTCCAACTGCCTTGGGGACCCTACCTCCGTGTTAGGCCAGCTTTGGCCTTGAGGGATTGTTGCCCCTGGTCATCCACCATAGTGCTGGAGAATTTGAGGACTTGGGGGACATCATCTATACCATTGAGTTCTGCGGGGTTTCTGGAGGTATAAAAGGCAAGATGTCACATTACCATCACTGAAATGTCAGATGGGCGCTGTGGCTAAGGTGAGCATAGTTCCCAGGGCATAAGGGTAGTTGAGCTCCCTGGAGAGAAACAGGTGGATCAAGACTAGCATCTGACATCTGGGTTTGGAATGATGTGTGGGCTGAGGGAAGTTACTGAACACTCTCTGTGCCTCAGTTTCCCCACCTGTGAATGGAGGTGCCTAGAAGAATCTATCCTATTGAGTTTTCAGGAGGACCAAATGAGTTGATTTGTAGGAGGTACTTAGAACAGTGTCTGGCTTGAAGGTGGTGAGCTCTTGTACTTCTATTCAGTACTTCTGTTATTCATATAAGCCTCACAGCACAGTGTGTGAGTAGGTTTTAACACCATTGTCCCCATTTTTATGACAAGAGGACTGAGCCTGAGAGGTCTAATGACCTGCCCATGGTCCCATGGCCTAGCGCTGAAGACATCTGGAACCCAGGGTGTTTCCTCTGCATTCTGGATGTTCTCCACTCTTCTGCTGATCACAGGTGCTCACGGATGCAAGGGAGGCTGCAGGCTTGGGAGAAAGCAGGCTGCTCAGAGAACATAGGTGGCGGGAGTGGAGGAGGTTGCTTGAGAGCAGAGGTGCAGTGAGAGTGCTTTGGAGAAGTAGAGGGCCCACATAGCCTGAGGGGGCAGGAGTGGAGTTGGCAAGGTAGGCAAAATGAATGCCATTTGTCCTGATGTGACCTGGCTCATGAGCTCTAGCTACATAGGAACAGGAAATTTAATTCTGCCAATTCAAGGTGGTCTCTGCTGGTAGTAAATGTAGTCATTTTGGGGTTCATACTAGTAAATTCATCCCTCTCTCATTTTTCCCTGAGGCTTGGCAGGGGAAGGGGTACCATAGTGTGTGTGTGTGTGTGTGTGTGTGTGTGCGCTCGTGTATAACTTGTCCAGTATGCACACACACATGGACCCTTCTCCCAACATACACTGCCTGCTGTGAAGTGACCCTGGCCCTATCAACCCAGAAACCCCTCCAATTTTGCTACTCAAATTGCTATCCTGCTACATAGGAGCCAGGTGAAGTGCAGACAGGGATGAAGTCTCCTGCTCTATGCTCAGCCTTCTGCGGCCTCTGTTAACCAACTTGCCCCACATCTGATGCCCAGTTTGGGAGCAGAGCTCCTTGTCAGAGACCTTGGCAGTGATCTCATGCTGTCTTCCTCCTGTAGGCTGCTCAGCCTTTTACCTGTGGGTGAGTAGTGCTGTTCACAGCCTTCTTCCAGCTGCTGAGTTTTCAGTGGAAGTTTTGGATGCCAAGTCCTTCAGCTCCTTGGATACTGAGGAGCAAAGTAAGGCTTTTATCCCAAAAAAAATTTGAGTCTTTGTCAAATCTCTAATTCCTTAAACTAAAATACTTTCAGGACTAGACTAGTATTTCCTTAGCGAGTTAAAAAGAAACCATTCAGTCATAATATATATATATATGGAAACATCACAAGGAAAATCCACGTATAGCTATCTTAAACAAACAAAAGTGTCATTTTTAAAAAATAAAATTGGAGAACAGGAGGGCAGAACAGAGCCCATCTGTTGGTTGGTACCAGTGGGAGGGGGAGGATGTGGGGAAAGGGTGTAGGACAGTGAATATGGTACAAATGCTGTGTACACATGTATGAAAATGGAAAAATGAGACCTGTTGAAATTATTCCAGGAATAGGGAAGGGATAAAGGAGAATGATGAAGGGGGTAAACTCAACTATGGTCTATTTGATATATTGTAAGAATTTTGTAAATGTCACAATGTACCCCCAGACAATAGCAGCAACAAAAGACACCGTTCACAACTCTGTTGATTCCTTTGCGCTAAGCTGATCCTACACCTCCCAGGCACAGAAGAGGGAAGACCCAGAGCAAGGAGGAGAAAAGGGAAGGGGAAGCAAAGGGCAGTTATTATCTCAAAATACTGCCCCTCTGCTTTTGTAAATTGCCCAGCACATGGCCTGGTGTTTATTTGGTAAGAGCTCATTATTAGCTATGGTCATCACCATCACCATTTTATTTTTCTGAGCTTGTGATATTTAAAAGCAAGGGAAAAAAGCCAAGAGATGATCAGAGTTGTGCACTCAGTAGGATGGGTGAGTTTGGGGCCCAGAAGCAAGCAGAAAGCAGTGCTAGAGGGTCAGAGGCAGTTTCCTGAAAAACACTGTGACACTGGAGATTGAAATTTTCCTGGTGTCACCTCTCCCACTTCTTGTTTCTTGCCCATCTCCTGGTCTTCCCTTGGCCCTCACTCAACTCTGCCCGATTCCAGATTCATCATCCCCTTCCCCTGGATCCCTGCTTTCTCCATGCTGGCAATATTCACCAGGCTTCAGTCAGCAATCTGACTGCAACTTCGTGAGAGACCCTGAGTCAGGGCACCTGACTCTGCAGCTACCAGATTTCCTGAACCTCAGAAACTGTGAGATACTAACTACGTGTTGCTATCAACCATAAGCTGTGGGTTAATTTGTCACACAGTAGTAGATAACTGATGCATCACCACTTTCTTTGCTGACAAAGATGCTCGTGATGCTTTTGTACCCTCTAGTACAACTGCTTTTTTGTGGGGTTAGAGTCCAGGAGCTCTAGGCTCTTGACATGGTTCTATCACCACAGTGTTGGGATCCTTGGATCAAGATTCTTCCCTCTGAAAATCAGGCCCTTCATTTTGGGGTAAGAAGTCAGATTAGAGCATCTCTAAGGTGACTCTCAGCATTCACTGTGGTGACAATTTATGAAAATGCTTTCTGATGCACTTGATGCACTTCAATTTGACAGATGAGAGGCCGCTGAATTACCTGGCCAGATAGGTACTGCCTGCCCCTTTCTCAGGCTCTCTTGAGGCTTAAAATCCAGTCAGGTCAGCACATTTGGCCCTGAGGAGGGTGGGAAAACCAGTCAGAAGAGAGGTTGGTGCTACTAGTGACCCCTGGCCTAACCTGCAGAGCTTGGAGTTGTGCCTGGCCTTCAAGCCCTGCTCACCAGATAGGAGTGCTTGCAGTCTTTGTTCAGGGCCAGGTCATCAACCACATTAGTCACTTTCTTCTCCATCTAGGATTATCTAGACGGAGTGTTTTATTTTGTCTGTATTATGCTGTGACACCTTCCTGCACTGGCCTTACTTGACCTAGTGACTGGGCCAACCAGGTTTTCTCCCCTATCAACCAGTACCCCAGCTGCACTAGTCTGATGTCCTATATTTTGATGGTGGTGGAGTCAAGGAAGGGGCCGCCTAAGAAGAGTTAGCTCCTGTAACTAAAAACCAGAAAGGCTGGGATGAGGCTGGGCCTCGAGTGCTTCTTATCAAAACCTCCAGAGCGCCACTGCCATTTCTCTGTGAGCTGGCTTTTGCCTCTCTGCAGTCTTTCCGTCCTATTAGTTCTTGAAACCATGTCCTAAATCTCAGGGAAGATTTCTGGTCTGTTCTAGGTACAATGTCCATCTCTGGGCCATTTATCCCTGGCCTGGAGCAGGGTGCCTATGGCCAGAGTGTTGGGCTTACGAAACTTCCACTCCCTCTGGGCCCCCAGGCCTGAAGGGGTGTAGGAGCAGTGTGCATGAGAAGAGGGAGGAGGGATGAGAAGACAGAATAGTAGGAACAACCATTCATATAAAGACTTCAAGAGGCCCCAGAGAGCATGGACCCCAAATTCCAGAGGAGTCAGACACAGCAAGTTAGTGGGAGCCCTGGGGCTGAAACTCTGGCTTCCGTACTCTTTGTTTCTACCTTAGGGTTTCTCAGCTCCAACACCACTGACATGGGGTGGATAATTCCTTGCTGGCAGTCATCCTACACACTGGAAGATGTTTAGTTCTGACGCTCCTCTGACCAGCAATGTGTTTGCTGAGTGTTGCTTGACCTCAGTTTCTTCCATTGGCAATTATTGTACCGCCTGCCTACTGCAGGAAGGTAGTCACGAGAATAAAAGTTTTAAATCTTCTAGTTAGGGGGAATCCTTTGCAAAGCCAAAAGTAGGGCACAGATTCATTTCATGTTGGAGAAAGGGCCAGGGAACGGGCATATGTGTGAATGAGTGTGTCGGTATCTGAGAATAACCACTCCTTAAAGAATGAGAATTCTTTCTGCCAAAGTTCCACAAAATGAGGAGCTCTGCCCCAGGTAGAAGAAAACATCTGAGCAGAGGTGGGGTTAGTCCAGTCTCTTCTCATTGATCCCCAGTGTGACAATTTATGACTTGGGAATCTTGAAAAAGGAGGCAGAGGTTGGGCCGGGTGTGGTGGTGCACAACTGTAATCTCAGCCACTTGGGAGGTGGAGATAGGAGGATTATGGTTCAAGGCCAATCCCAGGTGAAAGTTAGCAAGAAAAATTATCTCTTTTCTTTTTCTTTTTTTGGCAGCACTGGAGTTTGAACTCAGGGCCTTACACTTTCTAGGCAGGTGCTCTACCACTTGAACCACTCTACCAGTCCTTAACTCCTGTCTCAAAAACAAGCTGGGTTGTATGTTCCACAATTACGGTTACTCGGCAGGTGGAGGTAGAAGTATTGCAGTTTGAGTCTGGCCCAGGCAAAAGTGAAAGACCCTATCTGAAAAACAAAAAATGAAAAGCAAAAAGACTAGGACCATAGCTCAAGCAGTAGAGTTCCTGCTTAGCAATTGGGAAACCTGAACTCAGTCCTCAGTACCACCAAGAGGAAAAAAGGGAGGAGGCAGAACTTATCCTCCAGGAACCCACACATGCTGGCCTCACCAGCTTCTGACTTCCTCAACCCACACTGAGGTCAGCTTGTCAGGAAATGCAACCAACTAGTCAGTCCACCAACAGGGACCCTGGGCTGTAGAGTATAATGTAGAACAAAGGTTTCTACCCCATTCCCACAGGGAACCCTTACAGGGCAGGGCCAGGCCACCCCTGAGGGTGTCCTTGCCCAGGATGCAGGTGATGCAGACCTTGCAGTGGCATTGCAGTGGTGTCTCTGGGCAGAGACTTGAGATCAGAGAGACCACCTTCAGCATGGAGGACTGGGTAGGTGCTGGGAAAGGCAAGAATGGAGGTCTTTCTGGAACTGATCACCCAGAGTTCTGTTCTGAAACCCTCCACCAAGTGGAGCCCATGCAGAGGGGTGTTCTAGAGACACTGGCACAGGGCCTGGTTGCCAGGGAATGCTTCTGGAGGACAAGATGTTGGGACAGGGCCTTGGAAGGCCATGTGATGACAGCACACGCACCTGAGCCTCCAGCCTCAGGCCTTGTCTTGCTGGCTCCAAGGCACCAACGACACAGACTTCTCCTCCCCCACAAAGAGAACACTTCTCAAGTCAGATCTCTTGCTTCAACCTGAAGGTCCTGAGTTTCTGATTTGTGTCTTTGTTTTTTTGTAGCAGTCTATTGCTGTGTCCAAAATTAAACAAATTAAAGGGAGAAATTATTTGTCTTAGTTCATGGTTTGAGAAGTTTCATTTTATATCGTTGGCTCTATTGATTCTGGGCCTATGATGAGGCAAAACATCATGGCAGTGGAAGGAAGATGTTCCCCTCATATCAGATAGGAAGCAGAGAGAGAGGGAGGGTTAGCGGACCATGTGCAACCTTCAAAAGCAACCCCCTCCATCACCTACTTCCTCCAGCGAGGCCCTACCTCCTAAAGTCTCCACCACCTCCCAGAAGAATGCCACCAGCTGGGAACCAAGTGTTCAATATGCGAGCCTGTGGAAACATTTCATATTCAAATCATAACACTGTCATCGCATAGTCACTCTACATTCTGCTGAAAGGAATTCAACAAGAATTAAGCATGTGCCCAGCCTGTTGGAGTAGTCCACAGGAGACAAGGCACCACTCCTATTTTTTGTCAATGTACAAGTCTGATCCATAAGAGATAATTTTAAAACTGTGATCAAGAATTAAATAAAATACATTAGGAGGATTATCAGCAGAAGGGAATCTGTGTGCTGATTTGGGGTCCAGTCAGTGTGATGGTGTTATTGATCCTCGAAGGCTTCCTGGAGAGGACATGAGAGAAAGCATTCATCCCAGTGAGAGGAGCTCCATGTGCCCAGCAGGGTAAATCCTGGCATGAAGCAGGTGTGGCTGCTAGACAGTCCTTCTTTGTGCAGCTGGTAAGATTTTGACAAGTATTTTCCAAGTGGGCTCTGCAGGAGGCAGCTGGTAGACCGATTTGTCATGGAAGCCTTCCTCAAGGCCATTACCTGCAGCCACATTTCTTTACGAATGACAACTTCTACAGCAATTTCATTTCTGTTCAAGTTTGTGTTTTCACACAAGGCTGAGTTTCCATCCACCTTCAAGTGTCCTTCCCCTTTCCCATTTCCCGCTCCTGTCCCTAAATAAGGTTCGCATTTTCTATTAATAGGACTGTCTTGATTGTGGCTGGTCCGGCTGACCTACTTTCTCCAGCTTTTTATTCCAGAAATGGTACTGCCTGCTTCTCTTAGCATCATCTACTCGCCAGCCATTTATTCCATGTGTGGTTACAGAGCTCCTGCTGCTCAGAGGCTGCAAAAACCAGGTAAAATATGGTCCCCAACCCTGGGACCTTCAAGTCCTGCTGAGAAGACAGATATTTGCACCATAATGCAAATATGGTGTGCACTACCTCTGTGTGTGTGTGTGTGTGCCTACTGCTTAGTAAAGGGGAAGCCCAGGGCTGGATAAACCCTGGAAGTCTACGTGGAGGAGGTGGGAGCAATGTGAGTTGTAATATTTTTCTAGAGAGAAGATCCCACAGAGTGAGCTCTGTTATTTCTCTTGCTTTATTTTTTCCTTTTGTTTACTTATTAGCATATTATAGTTGTCCAGGGAGTTACATTTACAAAGGTGCTTACAATGTATTTTAGTTAAATTCATCCCCTCCATCTTTCTCCTTTATTCCCCCTCCTCCCTTCTTGAGCAGTTTCAACAGGTTTCATTTTCATACATGGATACACCCAAAGTACTTCCACCATATTCACCTTCCTTCACCCTTTCCTTATGCGCTCTGCTGTCCCTCTGATACCAACCCCATAGGACTTGTTTTACCTTCCTGCCCTTCATTTTTAACAGAGACATTTTTGTTTGTTTATAATGGTTATAGAGAAAGTTTCATCACGACATTTCCATCTCTCTCTCTCTCTCTCTCTCTCTTTCTATATGTGTGTGTGTGTGTGTGTGTAGTAAATATGTATGTATGTAACATATCCTGAATTAGTTTATCCCCTCCATTACATAATTTCTTAAATTCACCCAGAAGTCCTAGGGCCCCAGGAAGAGAATGTTCCTGATTGGCTCCTCACTTATGCCCTCATCCTCATTGCTCACACTCTTTGCCAGAGGCAGGTGGACCTTCACTCTTTTTACTGCCCACCTGCCATCTTTATTTGAATTACTTCTTTTTGATCAACCTCCCACACCAGATTCAGAGGCGTCTTTATTATTCAGTCCTTCTAGGTAGAATTATTTTCTCTTCTTTGCTATTGTAGATAAAAACAAACAAACAAACAACTTCCCTCTCTCATACTTGGCTGATGTTGGAGTTGGCTATGTGACTTGCTTAAATCATGATGACAGTGTGTACCTTGCTTCCTATGATTAGTAGCTCGGTCACATGATTTGTTTTGATCAATGGAATATTAGCAGGTGTAATGTAACATTTTCTCAAGCTTTGCTATGGCCAGAGAATGTGTTTCAGCAGGCCTGCTAGGGCAAGGAGGTTGAGAAACCAATATGCACACCTGGACCCAGCCAGCATCAGTGTCCTGTAACCACAAAAGAGAGAGAAATGATGCTTTAAGCTACTGAATTTTGGGGATGTTTGTTATACAGCCTTTTTGTGGACTAGATGACTGATACACACCAATGCAGGAGTCCTCATTTTCTCATTACTTTAGTATCTAAAGGGGCTTCCTTCAGAAACTGCTCCTACATTGACTGTGCCTAATCTCTGTTCATCTGCTCCATGCCACTCTAGCTTTTGAAGACTGTGCCTTTTTGTTATTCTAAGAATGAAACAGACATGTTAGTCTATGTCTGCAGCTCTCTTGCCACCTTGCATGTGGGCTTCTTGCCTTTGTAACCATGCTGTGAGCTTGAAGAGGGCTGGAATGGGACATCCATTTCTTTCATGTCACTATGTCATCTTAGGAGGTAGACACACAGGATCTAGAAGCCACTCAATGCCTAAAGAAAAAGTCAGGCTTTTTTCTGACACTCCTGGGCTCCACACCAGGCCCTGGCTTGACCTTCCATGTCATTGAACTGTTTGGTTATCTAACACATATTCTCAGAATGTGCAGAGGCACCTGGATGAAGGCAGGCTGGCCTCCACAAGAATGATCCCAGGGGGCAGTCAGGAGTGCTTATGGGCACATGCCTGCTGACTTCACTGGTTACCTGAGTTTTGCAAAGCAATTTCCACTGCTGGCCTCATTCCCAGGAAATGCCATGAACCTGGGGTTACTGGGCTCCATGCCCATTGTTGTGGGCATGAGGAAAATAACCATTTGCTCTCCACTAAAGCTGTGGGTATTCTCTAAGGAGGCTGGTGTCCAAACGATATCCATTCATATTGTGGGCACCATTTACAAGTGAGAGGCACCTTCTCTGTCATGCTTCTCCTCCTGGATCATTTCCACTCCCTCAAAGACACTCACATCCTTGCCTACCAGAGGTCTCTGAAACCCACCAGGCCCTGTCTCAAGGTCACTTCCCCTAGGAAGCCTCTTCTCACCCTCAGGTGGAATTCATGTTTTTATTCCTAGGTGTCTCATAGCCCTTGATCTATTCATCTTTTGGGGCACTTGAAATTATGTCTTATCCTAGATATTTGAGTAATCACTCTTGACGTTCTCTGGTCTGTGAGCTCCTATAGGACAGGGGTGATGGTTGTTTAAAAATGGCCTCAGGTGCCCCCATGTCCAGAGGGCCAATGGGTGTCCAGCCCAAAGGATGTTCCTGCTTGGCATCCAGACACAGCCAGAGGACAGAGTAGGAGGAAGAAGAAACCAACAGAGAGAACTTAACCATCCCTGTCTTCCACAAACACTTATCTGTGCCCTATAATACGTTAGGCTTAGGGGATGTGCCTTTGTGACTGTAGCAGAGAGACCCTTACAGAAGGGTGTTGTAGCCATTAAGAATGGAGCTCAGCTGCACACAACAGAAAACTGAAGAGCAGAAAAGTGTGACATAAACAAGGGGGAGGGAGGAGAGTAATTTCTTTTCCATTTGGAAGAAATCCAGATGGAGGCAGGGTCAGGAATGGATGATGGCTGTTTCCCAGTCATTAAGGACACTGGTCCTTTCTCCTTTCTGGTCTATTGTCTTTAACTCATGGCTTGGATACTCAAGGTGGCATTATCACAAAATGTGTACCAGGGCTCCAGCCATCAGACATACATCCTAGGCAGCAGGAAGGAAAAGGGGTGGTGGGGAAGGGCATCTCCCAGCTGAGATTGTGGACTGGGTTGATTTAATTGAAGGGAAATGCACTTAGTGGCATTTGTGAAGGACAAGAGCAATAAATAATTGTGAAATCCTGATGGAGAAGATGAAAAGTAGTGGTGAGAACGTCCCCATTAAGACTTTGTAGACTTGAAAATAGTAGGAACCCATTCCTGGTATTGCATAGAGTCTGACATAACTCAAGTTGTGACACTTCGTACATGGTGAAAAGGGTTAAATGGCTTCCCAGAGGATTGAGATGAATATTCCTGCATGAGAGAACTCTCCAGAGTTATTGAGGGATGCTGGTTAGCACTGGGACAATATTCTTATTTGGGAGCTGGGGACAGAGATGGCTGTGGATGGAAGACAGTTTTTCTGATAATGGTTATAGCTGACTTGTAGTCTGCTGACTGTGATGGGGATGTGAGGGAGGGCTGCTGGGGAGGCCAGCTGTTTCCAGAGAACTGGGGGTTTCTGGAGATGATTTGGAGCCCTAGAATTTAAGTCCTAGAAGGAGCCTAAAACCAGCAGAGAGTTGGTCTCTTTTAAAGATGAAGAAACTGGAGTCCAGAAGTGAAATGGATGCTTTGATTTACCCAACTGAAGTCATGATAGAACCAGGATGAGAAGTCAGGTCTCCAGGGTTCCAACAATTATGTGAGCACATTTCTGTAAATGGCAAAGAAATTGAGCAGACTGAGGGTATACGTGAGAGATTGGGAGAAGGAGGAAGCACAACTTATGTGAGAACCCCACTACTATAAGGCCACCTCCTGGAGTCTTGCACTGCAGTTGAGGAGTGGCCCAGCATTTGAGCAGGAGGACAATCCACACCTGGACATTTTCATATCTCTTTCTTCTGCCTTTCTCTGTGGCTCTCCCTCCTGAGCTCCACCCCACCCCCCTTCTGCCTCCATCATATTGAATCACCAGGGTGTGAAATATAATAAAGCATTGTACCGTTCAATCTGTCGGCTATTCCTTAAAGGTGTACTCCAGGTAAATATCCCCTTGGCCTGTGAAAAATGAGCTTACCTGCAACAAATGACTTTGATGAACCTCAGGAGCCAGCCCTCTATCATTCTTTTCCAATTGGCTTCCCCAGCCAAGCATGGTTTCTCTGCACAAATTTGTCTTGCTGAAGGAAGAGTTTCTCTAATTCCCTTCCCTCCCAATGCTCCCAGCTTCCCTGCCTGGGTCTCCCTTTATCTGGTCACCACTCTCAGAGATGTCTTTCTTCTGGAAGCTAGGAACACTTCACGGAGTCATCAACTGCTTCACCAAGTCGATCAAAATCAGAATACAGATTAATCAGTTCTTCCATGAGCACTTATTGGGGATGGAAGACCGGAAGTGGACAGAACCTGGATTTGTGAAATGGGTATCTCTCATTTGTGAAATGGGTGCTCTCAGTTCTGTACCTCCATTTCTCCCTTATCAAGTGGGGATAGACAATAACATCTGACCTTCCTCCTTTACAGGCCTAAGAAGCAAACAAATTTGTACATATGAAAATACTTCAAAAATGTTAAATCACTATGCAAATAAAGGCATACTGTTATTATTGGGAAACTAAACTCTTTAGAGGATGAATTTCATTCATTCAACTCATAATTATTGATTTCCTACTACAGTGCAAGGCAGCGGGGAGATAGTTTTGGGAATAAAAGTAGCAAAAATCTTGCTCCCCAAAACTGAGATGCATAAGAACCAAATACTGGTCAAAAAGATGGATCATATATTGATAGCTAAATAATGTATCTTTAAATATAAACTTTCATTAACTGAGTACCTACTATGCTATGACATATAATCTTATTTAATTTTCAAAACAACTATACAGTCCCAGCATTTTCACAGCAGAGGAGCTTGAGATTACATCCGTAATTTGCCTGAAGTCACAGAAGACAGCTGAGATGGGGATTCAGAAGTCTCGGCCTCTCTTGAGGCTTTTTGTCCTTTCCCAGGCCAAGAGGTTTGGTCTCAGTCTACAGACTGAGTTTGCTCTGTGAGTTCCCAGGTCCACAGTGCTCACAGTGCCTGTGATAGTCAGAAGGCAGTTCAAAGAAGTTGTCTCCCACTTGGCTTTGAAGGAAAGGAAGAATTTGTGTCAGATCAGTGGAGTGAACAGAGAAAGGCAATCCTGCTAGTGGAGAAGTAGAGAGCCCATGCAGGTAGCATGGTAGGAAGGCACTAAGGCTGGGTAGATGGAAAGCCAAAATGGTTGAGTGAAACTGGACATGGCAAGGCTCAAAGTTGAGGTAGGGGAACACTTTTGTCCAGAAAGGGAAGGTAGAGAGCATAGTATTGTTGTAACAAAGAGTGGACCCTCTTCCTGCCCAGTATTTTAATTTGCCAGCCCTCTACACAGAAAACATTGCCTGCCACTAACGGACTGAGTGATGTTGGTAATTAATGTCCCTCCTCTGGGTCTCAGTTTCTCCATTGTTAAGAAGAAGGAGTTGGAAGAGAGGTATGCTGAGACTCCTTCTAGCTCTGAGATGTTGATTTTGTGATTCCATTATGAGCTCAAAAGCATGTACATATGCAGATCACAGCTGTGTACCTGCGAGGGCTTTTTTCCTTCTCTGCCATTGTAATTTTAGATAAGTGCCAAATGTCTCTTTATTCTCAAATATAAAAACATCGGGAAGATTAAGCCACAGCCCGCCTCATAATAATCTGGGCATCCAATTCCAGCTTTCTGATGAAGCTACCACTGTTATAAGAAAATTGGAAAGTTTAATATTTGCAAAAACAAGCAAATAATCCCCCCACCCCTTGAACGAGGCTGAATGTTTTGGTGACTTTGTATTTCTCTTTCCCAGTTTCTTGATACATGGAGCTTTATTTTGGGACATCTGAGATTTCTGGAAACTTACTGTGGTTACAGTCTTCATCTGGATCTAGTCTCTCATTCCAGGGTAGAGCATGGCTGGGATCTGTGGCTTCCATAAGAAAGACCACTTGGAGGCTCAGAAGAACTCACACAACTCAGGTGTGAGTTAAAAAATGAATCTGAGCCACCTACTGGACTTGGGTAGACTGTTGATGATAGTGATGTCAGCCACACACATTTGATGCCTACTATGTGCTCGGCATGATTTTAAGCATTAATTTACTTATACCTTCCTACAATTCTCTGAAGTAAGTACTACTGTCAACCTTATTTTTCAGAAGAGGAAACTGAGGACCAGGAAGGTTAAGAAACTTGCCCAATGCCATGAAACTTGTCACCAACACCTGAACCTGGCAATCTGGCTACAGAACATTGATATCCCATGATGCTCTACTGCCTTGCAAAGGTTCTGGTTGCTGCTAGCTGGAATCTTTTCCCATATCTCACTCTCACTCACCCCCTAGGCTTTTCCTCATCCATCAGTAGACCCATACTACTCATGAGCTGAGTGACCTACTCATTGGCGTCTGACCAACAGACACCTGGTTCCATCACTGTTGGGCCCCTCTTTGCGCCAGGTACTAAGGATGCTTTGATGAAATCAAGACTGGCTTTTTCTCTGGGGATTCTGTGAACCAGTGGGGGAACCAAGAGACTGGAATGGCACAGTATTCTGGGGCATACTGGACCTATGGAGGGAGTGACACTTTTTTAGGTGGCAGTACAAGACAAGAGAGTCCTCACACCCCCGCTTCACTTCTTACCTCTGTTCTCTTTCCTCCTTACTAGCAGGTCTGCTAACCCATGGTGCTCACTGTTACATGTATGGCCCTCTTGGTGTGCTGGCAAGAGGAGTAGGCAAGGGATTTGGGAGGTCAGCTTAATCCTCAGCTCTGATACTTTCTTCCTCAGCTGTCTTCAGGACAGTCCCGTGTCCTGTAAAACTTCCTTCATTTGGGAGAGAAGCAGGCAGTGCAGCCCCCTGCATATTGAGAGAGGGTGGCCTCTCAAAGAGAAGGGAGGTTGAATTTCTGGATGAAATGGTAGCAAGTCCATTGCAGTTGATCTAAGGATGCATCTTGCAGTCTGACCATAGTGAAGCCAGTTCTTCTTGTGCCAGGCTTGGATCTTTTGAGTCATCTGTGTGGGAAGAGGAGTATTATTTATTGACCTCTAAAATCTCATTAGGAGTCACCTCCTCAATAAAGCAGGGAACCATGGACAACCCTTTTCAAAGCAGAGTTACCTGAAAGGAATTTGCAGCTCATCCATACTGTCTCCCCCTTTTCACAGATGCAGAAACTGAGACCAAGATAGGAAAACGGGGAAAATGAACACTGCTCCCCACAGTCCTCCATGATATGTATTATGACCTTACTTCACTAGTGCAGAGCAAGGAGAGGATCATACCATAGCTGGTAGCCAAGCTGGGGTATCAATAGATCCCTAAGACTTTGTCTACTTTTCTTTCTTTCCACTGCTCCTTGGGAGCTTCACATGTAAGCTACACTAAAAAGAAGCAGGTGAGTGGGGTAGTACATGTTTGTAATCCCAGTCATCAGGAGGCAGAGACAGGAGGATAGTGAGTTTGAGGCCAGTGTGGACTATAGACTGAGTTTCAGGTCAGCTTGGGCTACATAGTGAGACCTTCAAGCCAAACTAATGAAACTAACAAACTAACAACAATGAGGATGAACAAAAGCTCAAAAGACAGGAAGAAGGAAGGAAGGAAGGAAAGAAGGAAAGAAGGAAGGAAGGAAAGAAGGAAAGGAGGGAGGAAGGAAGGAAGGAAGGAAAGAAGGAAGGGAAGAAAGAAGGAAGGAAGGAAAGAAAGAAGGAAGGAAAAAAGGAAGGAAGAGATAGGAATCAAAGCCCTAAACTAAAGGGAGGACTTTCAGATGGCAGCCCTGCTGGCACAGAGGAGCAGGAACCCCAGTAATCACTCCACATCCCAGCCTATCAGTATTAGCCCCCTCTCTTCCTTTTCTCTCCCTTCTTCTTTTCCTCCAGTGGACACTGGCCTTTCCAACAGCTATTCATTTTCATCTTCTTCTTTTCTTCTGAACAGGGAGTGTTGATTGAGTATAGGATGCCTGAAGCTGTGGGCTTGGATGGGATTGCTCAGGGAAAGGCTACATAGCAGGAGACGGCCAAGAAACCCAAAATTTGTCAGGGGACAGTTGAATCAAGATGGGGGTTGCCATTGAAAATACCAGTGAGAGCAATCTGAGGACCAGCGCCCAGACAACAAGGAATAGAGATCTGATAGAAGCTGAAATATCTCAAGCAGTGAAAACATTTTCCCCTTGACAGAAAAGAGTGATGTAGGGTATTAGAATAACAGGATTGTGTACTAGAAAAGGCACTTTCAATATAGGAGACTGTTGAGCATACTTTAGGACCACAAAGATTATGAAAGCAGCTAACATTTGCTCTGTGACATCCCTATTCTAAGTGTTTTATATAAAGGGAGTATCTCATTTCATTCTAATAACTGTATGGTAAGGTGCTATTATCCTAGTTTCCAGGCCTGGAGATGGAGGCAGAGGAAGCACAGGCAGCCTGCCAGCTCCTGAATCACAGAGCAGGGACTGGAATCTGTGTAGTTGGACTCTACAGAGGGTGAAAGAGCTCTAGGGAGGGAGAGATGGCAGATCCCGAAGAGCTTGGGGATGATTGATCTAGCGAAGGTCTGGAAGAGATGGGAAGGGCTGGGATCAATAGTTCAGGTGGAAGGCTGCACCTTGGCAAAGTAAAAGAATACGTCTTCCTTGAGACAGGAGAGAGGATGAAAGGATGGATGATAATGATGCAGGGAGTCTAAGAGGCAGAGGGAAGAAAGTCAAGGCAGTATATACTAGATGACTTTGATCATCCCCAGAAAGTAGGCAGCAACCTATATAAGTAAAGCTGATCTTTCTCACTCACTTCCTCTTTTTTTTTCTTTCTCACCCAACCCCCTCCTCTTATTTTCACATAGCAGAAACAAGTCAGCTTGTTCTCCCATTTAAATTGGATGCTGATCTGTAAATGAGTGGGTGGGATATAGTTCAATAAGTGAGGAAAGTGTAGTAAGTTAAAAAAGATAGCCTGACGGAGGACTCTGGGAGTCAACGATGAATATGGAGATGGGAAGGAATAGAAGAGGTGAGTACTGCTTTGATTTTATTACAAGGACCACTAAGGGGAAATGCAAATCTTGGTGAGGCACTGTAGTTTCCTTTTTTGCTTCCAAGAAGGAGGGAACCAGAAATGTGAAGTCCATGAGTTTGGGGTCTGGAGTTAGGGATGATTTTGTGGATGAATTGGAATGCAGGGATTTTTTTTTTTTAAAAAAAACATAGCTTTAAAAAAGATCAAATTAATGTATATGGATAACAGAAACTTGAGAGGTACAGAAATATATGAAAAGGCCAGAAAAAATAGCTCCACCTTATAAAATTATTATTATGTCGTATTTTGTCTTTTAGTCTTTTCTCTATGCATGAAAAACTTAAAATCTCATATCATGCTTTTACCATACAATTTTACTGTAAGCATATCCCCCATGTTATTAAAAACTTCTATTGAGCAGATTTTGCAAGTAGAGATAGGCAATTAAAATTACTGCTAGTTTATTCAGTTCCATGGTTCATAAGTGTAAACATGCTTTTTAATTGCTAGTGAGCAAGCCTTCATATGTATTTAGTGCATTTATTTAGCTATTTCCTTAATGCTGGCAGTAGGTGGTCTCCTATCATTTGCTTTGGATGTTAAAGCTCTGAAGAACATCTCTGGGTTCATACCTTGCTATGAAGTTTGAGTACTTCCTTAGGATAGATTCTTGGAAGCAAAACAAGTGGAATGAAAAATGTGAATATTTTAAAGATTGCTTTACAGAAGGTTTGTGTACAGCCATTTTCACCCCTCACAGGGCACATGCAGAGAATATCAGGAGAGAGGGCAAACCCTGAAAGGTCGGGGTCAGGATGTGCAGCAGTACATGGTGATTCTGAACTTGGAGTCTGTGTGGAGGTCGCTTGCTGGCTGCTCTGCTCTGATCTGCTCTGAGTGCAAGTGGTCTTCTCCCAAGCGCTCATTCCTAGCCCAAGAATGAAGATCCCCATCTGGGGGGTCCTGGAAGCAGAGGCAGGGGAACTGGGGCTGTGTGTTTAAAAGTGCTACATGATGGAGGGAACAAGAAAGCCACCACTGCCCTGACAAATCTATCATCAGCTGTATGGTGACTCCCTGTTCCACAGTCATAAACCTTCTGAAAGTCTGGTGAATTCAAGGAAGCCTCCCTAGACACACACACACACACACACACACACACACACACACACACACATAAACCCCAACGATCTTGGGCTTTATGAACAGTAGGTTAAGAAATTCTGCTTTAGAGACCAGTAACAGTTCTGGCCTCTTTTCCAAATTGTTAGCATTTTGGGGACCTGTCTTCATACTAGAAATTTCAAGCCTCACTCAAAATAACTGTAATGGTCTTCATTGGGCCTTTATAGGCCAAACTCCTTCCCCAATAGCTCCTTAATGTGCTGTAGGAGGAGGAATTCCACCCAATTCTCGATAGGCAAGGGATCTGGACGGCCTGAAAGGTTGAGCGAGTTTATGGAAGAGAAAACATACATTCACATGTACACACACACACACACACACACACACACACACTCATACTCATGAATTATTCTGACATACCTACATACACACACACTGTCATATATATAACACCACACAGACCTTTTCCTAGATCTACAATGCTTTCCCACACATACACATCCATATGCACTTTCACACCCATGTGCAGATACACACACACACACACACATACACACACGCATGCATGCACACACACACACACAGAATTCTAGGATCTAGTCCTCCTGCTTCTCTCAGGTTCAGCTCTGGGACCTCCCTTTCTTCCTTCACTTGGGCTTGGCCCAGATCCCTGCCCCCCACTCTCTTTTCCTCCCACTCAATGGTAAATATACTCGCCTGAGCTTGAGTGAATGTGAAAGAGGCACAGGAGGAAAGTGGTAGATAAATTTAACAAGCATTAAAGTTAATATATAATTTAAATATGTATAAAATTATTCTCCGTATTGATTAGAAAATGGGCTGTTGACCATTTCAAGGCAACAATCAATTTCAGAGTTCACAGGTCAGGTCAAGTTTCTTTCTAATGATCTCAGAAAGAAGGCAACATTAGCGGGATAATGAACTCCACAGCTTACAGACGCAATCTATGGCCGGTGACTGCCTAGTGGCAACCTGGGCTGGGTGCAGATGGAGTTCTCCTGTGGGCCTATGTAAAAGCCTGGCCCCACGACAACCCATGACGTAATTGACACAGCCTCTGGGATGACTGGCCTTTTCTCAAAAGACCAAGTGGTTGCTGAAGCTCTTGGTTGCCAAAGGGCAGCTGTGGTGGAACCCCATTAATGCAGTTTGGGTGGAGAGCTTCCCCTTTTCTGGGAAGTGGAAATGGGTTTGGCCAGCACTGTGAATCACCTGGCCTGACATGGGGCTGAGCAGGCTTGGGGGAGGGGCGGACTGAAGAATGTGACCTCATTGTGGGCTGTTCCCAGAGCTAGACCACTGTCTGCCAACAAGCAAGGATCCCCTAAACCGCTGGGTTTTCATGAATATCCCTATGTCCCTTTGTAAAACTGAGAGGGACCAAGGTTTGGGGAGGGGTGGAATAGAAAAGGTAGAATGTGTGAGTGGCCCAGAGAAGGCTGAAGTGATAGTATGATGAGTAACTAAGGGTGGAGCTGCCCAGTTTCCAGTCCTCCTCCCCTGGGAAAGACTAAGCACCAAGGCAAGTTTTGGGAGGTTTTTTGGGGGGTAGGATTTTCATGGGGAAAGAACCCTAAAGAGCAGTCCTTGGTAAGTGGCACGGATGAAGGCCACCTCTCCTGTTTGGTGCTGATAGTAGCAAAAGAATGGCAGACTGTTTGGAATTTTAGATGTCACAAGGCTCCCACCTTCCCCATTCATTCCACTGGCAAGGCCTCCTCCCTATACCCTCTACCACTCTGTCATCTTTTTTGAAGGGGCAAGGGTTTGAGTCAGGGTCTCACCACATGGCCCAGGCTGGCCTGGAACTTACCATGTAACCCAGGCTGGCCTTGAGCTCACGATTCTTCTGTCTCAGCCCAACAGGTGCTGGGATTACAGTTTACCCCTCTGTCTTCTTGAGTTACTGCTCTGCCTTTGGACCTTGGAGGTCTTGGAATGTCAGGATCTTGCCATGAGGACAGCTCTGACCCTAGAATGCACACCAGTTCAATCTCCCCATGACAGACTGAGGCAGTTTATGGAAGGCAGTGTGGGAAGATAAGAAAGATTCTGATGACATTGACAATGCTGGAAAGCAGCAGCCCTACAATGGCCATTTGGAAAAAGTTGTTAATGAAAATGTGCTAACAGGACACCATGGAGAAATTAACTGTGAAAGTGTCACTGAGAATGACAGCTTTGCCCAGTCTTCCTCCTGTGCTCACAGCCCATCTGAGTTCAGCACTGGTGGAGGCTGTTGCTATGCCCCTCCTTCCAATACAGGGATGCCCCGTGCTAAATGACAATTCGGCACCCATGTGGTGGTGGGAAAGGCAGATGCCAACTGGCTCAGATCATTTTTGGCTGTCAACACAGCAGGTGTAAAGAACAACCCACAACCAGGTTTGTAACAACCTCCTCCTTCTTCCCCTCATTAATCTCATGAAGTGAAGAAAGGAGAGCCCGTACTATTCTACCACGCACGTACATTACTGAATTAACCAGGCATATAATTAGTGCTCAGGTGCTCAGTGAAGAAAGAGCCACTCACGATTAGTCAAATTTAGCTTAAATGTCCCAAACTTGGGGGAACTGCTGGGACGTCTGGTGCACAGAGCTGCCTCATTGTCCCCTCCCCACTCCATGGCACCTCCTTCCTGCCTCCTCTCTCTTGTGTTCAAGGAATCTAATGTTTAGAGCATTTGTGGGTGTTTAGGGAAATTTATATAGCTGTGCAGTGTGCTCTAAATCATATTCTGACAAGGACAGTCATGATCCTGGTGCTGGGATATCAAGGAGCCTGCAGGAGCCAGTTGTGGAAGCAGTTGGTCTCCTCTATATCTCAGAATCTGGCATGAATTAGATGACGATGGATGCTGTTATTAATTAAGTGTTAATGGGACCTTGGTTATAAAGTCATCTTCACAGTCTGTGTGAAGCATTTGTGTACAAGGTGAGGTCGCCTCACAATTGCAGTAAGACATACATGAGGTCTTAGATCTGAGAGGTACAGATGAGGTCTGATTTCATCTTTCTCTCCAGCCTTATCTCCTACAGTCTTGGTGAAACTTGTCCTTAACAGGCAAACCAATGAGTCATCCCAGAGCAGAGTTTCTGCTTTCTCCTCTTCCTCTTTCTCCCCTTCCTTCTCCTCCTCCTCCTCCTTCTTCTTCTTCTCCTTCTTCTGCTTTGAAATTCCCCCTACACTAACCCAGCCTAGTCCAGTTCAAATCTTATCTCTGTCCCAAAGCCTCCTCTAACCAATGCTTTTTAGGGAATGAACTCTCAGAATCTGGGAGGTCAGACTTTGCCTCCCTAGGAGCAGAATGGGGTTGACTTTATTGCCTGTGCTGCAGGTCAGTTTAGGCTGCATGGGAGGTACATGTGAGGGAAGGAGTTGGGGCAAAGAGAGAAGGGGAAGGTGAGCTTGGAGTTAGTATATGCTCCAGACTAGCTTACAGTCTTGTCAGCGTCAGAGATTTGCACTTGAATTACAATGACAGGAGTATTGTCAGAAAAGATGGCAGCCGGTGACAGCAGGCTTATTCTTAGAGTATAGATACTCCTAATCAGCCTTATACTTATACATATGTGTTTAGGTGCTCACCTCTAGGGATTTCATACTTTTATGTGAGCTTGGTTTATGTCCCTGTTGCAATTATTCAGGGTTGGGGTTCTGTAATCTTCATAAGTCTGCCTGCATGCTGGCACTCAGATTTTTCTGGGCATTCTGCATGTCATGCCTCTCCCTGTTTGCCTGGAATTTATGGCTTCTGAGCTTGGGGTCAGAGGCAAGCGGTGATCAGTCGATATCAGAGATGTGAGATTACCTGACCCTCTTAAAATTATGCCACTCAGATTCCTGTGCAACCTGCTCTATCTGTGTCTCTTTAGAAGTTCCTGGCTTCAGAGCAATTTAATTTCACCATTTCTCAAGCCCCTGGTGTTTGAGCCATGTCAGAACATTTCAGTAAGTTCTAAGCTACCCAGAGTCCTCCCCCCCACCCTACCCCCACATTTCTCAGTTATAACTGGCAGCTTCTATTGCATTTTGCTTTTATGCAAAACCACATCAATAGAGTTTTAGACCACCTTAGGATAAGGCATTTCTCTAAGCCCGCTCATCTCTGAGCGGTGTGTGCCAAAAGTTTATTGTTTGGGTATTCATTGATGGCCCAGCTCTCCCATTCTTGAATCTGCTCCTTTTGATAAAACACACTCTTTAATTAAAAACATCCTCCAGACACTGAGATGGCTGATCATTCCTGATTCTGTAGCAGCAAAGCTGGAGGAGGAGAGGGAAAGGCCAGGGAGATGGCTGAAACCCATAACTTAATTCCTGTGCAATAGCTCTGTCCTGCATTCACCCTTTCCAATCTTGGCTTCTCAGCTAGTGAAACAAGCAGGATTAGCACATGATAACAGAAAAAGGGGTCGTAATTACACCCTATGCAATGGGGCAGCAGCCACCAAATAAATCCCTGGACAATGATTAAAATGGCCCAATGCATTACACAAATTAGAACAGGCTGGGACTTTTGGGGAAAGGGGAGTTGAGTGAAGACCCAGTATTTAAGTGTTCTTATAAGCCATCTAAGATATTAATGTTGCAAAGCTCCTTATGAATATTTAAGAACATAAAATGGAGCTTCACTGCAGTCGCAGATCACCACAGAACCCTGTAATACAGTTGCGTCCACTTAAGAAGGCAGAGCTGTGTCCATGGCAGATTGAAGCCAGATGAACGAGGGCTGGCGCATTTGCAGGGGTGATGCTCCTCCCAGCCCAGCCTAATAATGCAGCATTATAGCCTCCGAGAAAAGGATTTAGTAAGGACTCAAACAACTCTGATGAGTGGTTCTCCCCAGTGATGATTAACCCATTTCCCCCACTGCCCAAAGATTTTAGAAGTTTGACGTTGTTCTTGAGTGTGTTTTAACACAGGACAGATAGAGTCTTTACTTACTCATGCATTCAAGTTCAGGTTACACGTCGTCCTTTCAGAACGGGAGTCATGGGACCTCTTGACTGACCAGGCAGTGATTTCTCAGAGTTGCCATTTGTGGTCCTTTTAACCTGACTTCTCACAGAGGACATTCAGCTCTAGGCTCTTATCAGGAATGAAATCCTTAGATAAAAGAAAGCAAATGACTGTTCTTTTGGAAAGGACTGTGTCCTTTGGTTGGGAATGAGGTGGGCTCCTGTGAGGTGGTTGGAGACAGATTCTGAGGCACACAGGAGAGGGGTGTTGGGCAAGGTCTCAGATACCATGGCCTCTGGCTTCAGCTCACCCAAGGTATTACTTTCTGCCTAGCTTTTCCCATCTGTCAAATGGGATTAGTGCCTTTGGCCAGTCTGGCTGTGAATGGATATAGGTGTGGACCCACTTAGGAAGAAGAGCATTATGGGACATATGAATTTTATTCATCTAGCTTTACTTCTATTTGCTAGTGCTTCTGCAATACCGCTCAGAACCTCATTCCTCCTCCAGATAAAGCAAGAAAAAGAAACAGTCCTATTCCTGCCCACTGACCCCCACACCACCCTTCCTAGACTCCTGGCCACCTCTTTTTAGGATTAGAGCAACTCTGATGGTATCAGGTCCTGTAACTCCTTTGGAGTCCCTCAGTGGGGGTGGCCTATGAAAAGGCAGAACAGGCCATTGCCTGCAGGAGGGCCCTCAGATGCCCAAAAGGCTCCTTCATTGCATGGAAAGGTTGGGGTGAGAGGAAAGGACACTCCGTTCCTCTTCGGGATTCAGGATTCAGGTACAGGGAAGGGACACAGAATGAGGGAGGCATCCAGCCAGACGGTGTGGGTGCGGGACAAGGCAAACCTGCTAGAGAAAGGCCTGTGCTTTTAGTTTCTCCCTGCAGTCCCGGCAGGTCCTGGAGTTTCACATCCAAGTGGGCTCAACAGCACACATGAGGCACCTCAGAAGTCCACAACAAAGTAATTTCTTGAGCTCATTATTTTTCAAATTTTGATAAAAAGTGCTTTTTATAGAAGAACCACACAGCCACCTTGAGAGGATGATATTTATCGCTATGCTTTCCAGGTGACACTTAGCACTTAGGGTTCAGAAAAGCTCAGGCTCTTGCACCAACACACTCTCTCTCTCTCGTTCATGTACACATAACAGTCATTTTCTCAAAAAGAATTTTCTGTCTTTCCCAGCCCTTTGACACCACTCCCAGTCCTCACAGACATGTCCAGTCTGCCTTAACCACAAAAACTTCTATGAGTCTTTAATTAGAGCCTTACTAAATCTAAATGAATTAAGCCCTAAGAACACCTAGTGAGCTGACCTGGATTCAGGTCTTAGCACCTTATTTAGCTGTGGGAACTTGTACAACTTATTAATGCACGCTGAACCTCAGTTTCCTATGGAAAATTGGGTGTGGGGGGTACAAATAAGAGTGCTATTTCATTGGGTTAATGTAAATGCTATAGTTTCAATCAAACTCTTAACACAAGGGCCTGTGGTGCTACTGGGATGTTGTGGAATTTTCAAGAGGTAGCCTCTAGTGAGAGGAAGTTAGGTCATTGGGGGTAAACCCATGAAGGGGGTATTGGAGTCCCAGCTCCTCCTCTTCCTCTGTCTTTGCTCACTCACTCCTGTGAGGTAGGCAGTTTCCTCTGCCACATGCTCTTGCCACGATGTGCTGTCTTGCCACAGGCCCAAAAGCAGTGGGGCCAATCAACTATGGACTGAAAAGCTCCAAAAACATGAGCCGACATAAATCTTTCCTCTTTATAAGGTAATTATTTCAGGTATTTTGTTGCAGTAATTCAGAGCTGAGTAATACAGTGAAGATTCAACAAGAGAATGACTGTAAAGTGCTTAACACATGGCACAGGTTGTGTGAGCACTAAAAGGTAGTTATCATCTCCAAGACAGTTCTGAAATCCCTCCAGCAGAGCTTGCAACTCAGACACCTGGAGGGGAAAAAAAAATCACACATCAAGCCTTTATCTGTCAACAATGTTTTAAGTGTAACATCAGGAAGTGTGAACTAGACCCCTCCCCAGTCCCTGTGAATGCTGAAGCTTTCTGATTCTATTAAATGCTTCGGCTGATGAGGACTTTGTAGAAAGGGGCACAGATGAGGCATCCATAGGCATAAGAAGGAGGTGTCAAGAGGCGAAAGAAAGCCTGTTAGGAGAGGATGATTTTAGGGGAACCTAGGTGTTTGGGCCCACCACATTCTTTGCATAGAAGTTCCCTTGGACTATTTTCCTTGCCTGTTTGAAGCAATGCTGACTTTTCCCTGGATAATATAATTTGAAAATGCCATCAATCAATCTCCAAACATTATCATTAATATTTGATAGGCATGGTGCTGTGTATTTTGTCATTGAATGCTCATAGTAACTGTCATGATCCTTATTTTGCAACCTGAGAAACCAAGTCTCAAGACCACACATTGGCCTGAATGTAGACATTCTGAATCTAGAACTGAGCCTAGATTATTCATCCTTCACAAATGTTTCTGTGATTGCAATGCTTTAAGCCTGGCCCTGGCTCCAAATTCACTTTGCAGTTGTAAGATTCACATGGTCTTGTGCTCTACACTTATTCAAAAATATTCAGGTGCTAATGGAGTCTGTTGTTGTAAAAGATTTTACTGACCCCCCATCACTGGGCTCAGAGGATAGGGTTGGGTTTGTGTCAGGAGATCCAAACTCTCTCACCTTCTCCTTGTCTGGGGCATGTGCACCTTTATAGAAGGTTTGCTAGGGACGGCAGCCCCAGTCTGGTGACAGGGATCAGAGGGCTTCTTTTTTCATAAGGAACTGTCTGGTTTCCAGGTGCAATGGTGTTTTCCTGAGGATTATAGGATCACAGAATTGTGGAACTGAAAGAGTCTTTCATCTCATTAGCATTTTAACTAACTGAGTGGACAGAGCATGGTGAGGAAGAAAGGATGGACAAACAGATGCCAAGTGGAGGCATTTACATACATGCAGCCTATGGTTCATTTGAGTCTTTCTTGGAAAACACTTATCCTTTTCCTTTTACCCCTAAACCCCATTCTTTTTTTAAATGAAATATTTTGTCTATTTCACCTTATTTGTCTCTTTTTCCTTTGAATGTGAAGAATGTTTATAATCTGTAGTCTTCCATATTGCTGTGCTCTTTTGGTACTCTCTAAAAAGTTTATGTGCAAGAATTTTGTTTCTACTAAGCTTTGGTATCCAGGATGGTGAGCGCTTTGAGGGATGGCATTGAGTTCACCAGCATAGTGCCTGGAACACAAGAATTACTCAGTAAGTAGCAGCTGGTTAAAGGAATGAATGGACTGAGCCAAGCTCATGAATTCCTCACTGATTCTAGCACAGAATTGAGCACATGGTGGATACTTGGTGGATGTTTATTAACACTACTGACCCTTCTCAGATAAATTCTTTTTTATTTTTTAAGTCAACCTCACTTCAGTGCCCAGGAATCATGGAGTATGCTTCATGGGGGACCTGGCATGGGGCTTGAAAAGCTGTTATATCATTTATCTTCTGTTGGGGGTGATAGCTGTGTCTTTCACCAACAGAGGCACATGTTATACTGCACCCTTGAAAGACAAAGATGTGGCTTTCTGATAGGTCCAGTAGATTTGAGGGGAAAACAAATGGAATATAACCAATTCTGGAGATTCCCCTTTGGGATTCCAATGGGGGACATCAAATCAGCCATAGTAGTCTTCCAGATGACTTCAAAGATGATTTAGTTCAGTGGTTTTCTAACATTCTCTTTATAATCTGTAGGCCTCTTCCCTAAGCAAAAGCCCATACATTGTTCGTTTGGTTTTTTTTTTTTTTTTTTGATTTTCCTTGCTTGAAGTGGAGTTTGGTGACCAGAAACTTTGCATTTTGGCTCTTCAAGAACCAAGAACCTTCCTGAGCTTCCTGGAGAACACTTTGCGAGCCAGCATTGGAGCCTGTAGGAAACAAGTGTCACTCACTTTGGTGACCCAGCATCTAAATGAACTTTCTATTTGTGGAGAACATGATTTTATATCAGACTCAGTTTCTCAACATGGGGGAACTTCTCAGAGGTGTCCAATTTGACATGCTGTTGCAAGTATCTGCAATTTCTAAGTATTTCCTTAAATGACTTCTTGAAACTTTTATTCAATAAAGGTCTATAAGGAATTAAAATGCCAGAAAGCCCTTGGTATATAAGAGAAAAATTAGTTAGGAAGGTTGACATGATTTATTATGTATAACCTGGCCACTTGCCCTTAACTATGTCCCTTAGGTGGGACTAGAAGATGTATCTGTTACCAAGAAACTGAAAAACACCTGAATGGGGAGTGTCGTTGTTTGACGAGGGTCATAGAGATTGTTGTCTTTATGCTGAAAGTTCTGAAATAGGATCCCTAAGTTCATTGAGGAAACTAGGATCCTCAGGGAGAGACCAATTAGTGACACTTTAAAACCTCCAGGGGCAGGGTGGCATATATATTATGTAATGTTCTTACTTACATAAAATCCATGAGGGCTGGTTTAAGCAGAAAGGGACTTTATGAAAAGATGTCAGGAATCCGCCAAGATATCTTTGGACAGAGGGTGACTACAAAGCTGTGGAATGGGTCTAGTGAGACATCACTGCTTCTTGGCACTGTTAACTCCCAGGACTGGCTGCTGAACACTTTGTACTCTCATCATTACAGAGCTGGCTACCTCCACCACTGTGCTTGCCAGAAGTCAGCTCTACTGCACTTAGCCCCCTCTTCATTTTGTTCACTTTTAAATGCAGTTTTCACACAGACCTGTCTGACTCGTCAGGATGTAAGTCACATAACTGCAACCTAACTGCAAGGCAATCTGGGAATGGGAGAACTTTTAGTGAGGCACGTCATTGCAGTGCAAGTTGTGTTTCTGTTAGCAAGGAGAAAGTAGAGAATGGCTACTCGTAAGCAGGTAGTTGTGCTCAATGCTGCATGGTCCCATAACAGGCAGCAGGCTAGGATGCTAATCAGAATGACCTAGACACATAGGATATTAAGGAAGAATAATTGGTTATGAGGTCTTCTGCACTGAAAAATATGGACAGTTTCCTAGGAAATATTTTGGTCCATATAATCAAAACAAACAAACACCAAAACTATCAAGCAGAAGCCTTCTTTGACTTACCAAGTACAGAGTATCATTGCTCCTCAAGTAATTCTAAACTTGAACCATATACCCATAGACTACTGAAAGGAGGAAAGGCTAGATACCTTTGAGGAAGAGCCCTGAAATTATGTCACTTGTACATATTATAAATCTTACTCTTGGATTTGTATTATATGTAGAAATCTGGATTCCTTCCAACATAAGGAATTTTGAGAGGGAAGAAGTATTTACACCTTTTAGATTTTTCATTGGTTCTAAGCTAATTCTTGGGGATCCAGTATTCCACTGTAGTTCACTACTCATAAGGTCTTATAGGAATCAGGTGACAAATTTTAATATCATAGTTGGTCTGGTGGCCTCAAGCCCATTTCATGTTGACTTTCTCAGTTTCTGACTGATTGGAATAGATATGCTTGGTACAGGAATTATTGCATGGTTCTCCTAAAAAGTGTCCATTAGGAAGTGTTAAATGGGAGACTTGAAGTGGTAAAACCAAAAAAATACCCCATCCCTGGGAAGTTCATTAAAAACAATGAAGACTTGAAAGGTACAGGTGTAGTGATTCTGATAACACCACCCTTAAGTCACTTCTAAGTCCCTGGTGAAGAGTAGAGATATCCTGGAGAATGGCAGTAGATAAATGTGCTGAAGTGGCCTCCAATTACAGCTATTGCAGATATGGACCCCTTACTGGAGCAAATAAGTCAGTTCTCTGCAGCTATTTATATGGTTAGTGCTTTTTAAAAATTCAGATCCATACCATTTGATCCAGCAATACCACTCCTGGGTACGTACCCAAAAGACTGTGACACAGGTTACTCCAGAGGCACCTGCACACCCATGTTTATTGCAGCACTATTCACAATAGCCAAGTTATGGAAACAGCCAAGATGCCCCACTACTGACGAATGGATCAAGAAAATGTGGTATCTATACACAATGGAATTTTATGCAGCCATGAAGAAGAACGAAATGTTATCATTCACTGGTAAATGGATAGAATTGGAGAACATCATTCTGAGTGAGGTTAGCCTGGCCCAAAAGACCAAAAATCGTATGTTCTCCCTCATATGCGGACATTAGATCAAGGGCAAACACAACAAGGGGATTGAACTTTTATCACAAGATAAAAGTGAGTGCACACAAGGGAGATATGAGGGTAAGTAAGACACCTAAAAAATTAGCTAGTATTTGTTGCCCTCAATGCAGAGAAACTAAAGCAGATACCTTAAAAGCAACTGAGGCCAATAGGAGAAGGGGACCAGGAGCTAGAGAAAAGGTTAGATCAAGAAGAATTAACCTAGAAGGTAACACACATGCACAGGAAAGCAATGCGAGTCAACTCCCTGTATAGCTATCCTTATCTCAACCAGCAAAAACCCTTGTTCCTTCCTATTATTGCTTATACTCTCTCTACAACAAAATTAGAAATAAAGGCAAAATAGTTTCTGCCAGGTATCGAGGGGATGAGGGGGAGTGGGAGGCAGCAGAGTGGGTGGTAAGGGAGGGGGTGGGGGCAGGGGGGAGAAATGACCCAAGCATTGTATGCACATATGAATAATAAAAAAATAAATAAATAAAAATAAAAATTCAGATCCACTAAGGAGACATGATTTGCTTTCACCTGATAAGGACTGCAGTATACTCCATTGCTTGCCATTTCTGTGTCACAATTTAGCCCATAGAGAAATTTAATCATCTCTTCATCCTACAAGAAATCAGGCAGATTCAGCAAGTTGAAAGCATCATGCTGATAGTAGTTGGGGAGTCCTATCAGTATGTACTATAGACACCTGAGTGAGACATGAATGCTTGAGGCTGGGGGTTGAAGTCTATGAGAATACAAGCATGTAGTGATCATTAAATAATTTCTTATGTCTATGTAGCATCTTTTGCAATATATAGGCACAGACTTCTAAATGAAATTTTGTGCAGTTTTAATCAGTCTGCTGTTGGTATTTTATGTTTTTTCTCTTATTATAATTTTATATATTCCTTTATGTGTGCACATTGTGAGTTTCTACTCCTACCTGAAATGCCATAATCTCCTTAGCTTTGCTGTCTGTCCCATTACAGCTTAGATTGTTGTTGGTTTTCCCTCTATTATGAGTACTCTTGCTATAAATGTCTTCACATAAATTGCTTCCAGGGGGTGGTTGGATTATTTCCTTAGGGTGTGTTCCTTAAAGTGGAATTTCAATGTCAAAGGTATGACGAGTTTTGTAGCTTTTGTTACATTTTGCTGTATTCCCTTCCTGAGAGATTGAACCACTTTACAATGTTATTGACAGTACATGTCATTTTCCCATAGTCTATCCAGTTGCATTTTCTGCATTTTATTTATTTTGGTTGTTTTACTGACATGTAACAGTGCCTTAAAAGTCATGCTAATATGCATTTCTTTAATTGTCAGGAAGTCTAGGTATCACACAATGTGACATCACTCTTTGTCATTTTGTAGATTGGTCATATTCTGGGTTCCCTGATGAGTTTGTAAACCTATCAGTGGTAGAGACTGTGCACCCGTCATTTGTGCATCTACTCATCTGTTCTTCATTTATTAAGCACTTACTATGTTCCAGTCCGGGCACTGTGCTAGGATAGAGGCATCAGGGAATCAGATGTAGTGCTCACCCTCCAAGGGCTTTCATTGTAGTTGGAGAGAGCAAGAAGATCAGTGATTATACATAAGTTTGACTTACAATCTGACCAAATGGCTACAGGGGTTCAGAAGAGCACCAGGGCAAGGTTAGCTAAGCTGTTCTTAGAAGAACCAAGGAATACTTCTAAGATGCTTATATTCAGACACAACTCTGGGGGAGGGGGTAGTAAGCTTCAAAATGTTAGTAAAGATTATTCAGGGGGAAAAAGAGTAAAGGATGGCTTGTGCAGTTCAAAAGAGTCAGCATGAGTAACAAGGTCATGGAGGGACAGTGCTATGTGACTGCGAAGAGGGAAATGAGCCAGAACTCACTGAGAGAAAGACTGTAAAGTTAGGTGAATACATTACCATTTTTTTGGCTCAAAATAATAGGAAACTCTGGAGTGATTCAGGCAGTAAGATAAGTTTGTTGTCTCATGAAACAAGAAACTTAGAGGCAGGGCTGCTCCAAGGTTGGCAAACGCTAAGGCTTGACAATAATATTAAGGTCCCAGTTTCTTTCCATATTTCTGCTTTGTCATCCTAGTGGGCTTCCCCATGGTTGCCAATAGGCAGTGCCACTGTTCAAGGGATCTTTTGTAGGCAGAGCTATGTGGGGTAGAAGAAACCTTGCGTTTCTTCTTAAGGTCAAAGACCTTTTCTCAAAGATCCACAGAGGGCTTCCTGAGTTATATGTCCATCCCCAAATCAAGCTCCAACAAAGGAAATGACATTTCCAGTACCAGTGTAACTGTTTTAAGATTTATTTATGGCTTGTGAATAGGGTTACCTCCTCTGAGTGCTGGAACTGAGCAGACTCATAGTAAAATTAACAAAGAGGGGGGAAAGGGATTTTGCATAGACAACCAGTTGCAGTTTCTGTATCAGGAAACTGATATTTGTACCCTCTATGAAGCTGGTTGATTCACAGATTTGACTTCTGAATTAATTCTTATGAGATAATGATTAATAACTCTACCATTAGTCAGTTTCAGTCATGTGGAGTCCCAGTAGTAATGGAAGAGTCACAGCAGTGCCCCCTTATCCTTATGTGGTGAAGGATAGACAAATTGTGCCAATAAATAAATATTGTGTGCCTACTATGTTCCAGACACAGAGCTAGATTCCAAGGGTACAGAGCAGAATAAGATATAGTTCAGACTCCCAGTTCTCAAAGGGCTTACCATAAGTGTTGGGGTGAGAAAATAGGTGAGAGGTAAACAGATTTATATACATAATATAATATTATAAATAGAACAATTAGGGCTGTTGCTTACTGTACTATGGCTTACCCAAGAGTGTAACCTAGTTTTTGCATTTGATTTTTATAACTACCCTTATTTCTTTCTCCCATTTGCCATTGAGAAAAGTGAGTCTCAGAGGGACTAGGTGCCTCATTCAAATTCTCAAAGCTTATAAAGATGAGAGCTAGGACTTAAACTAAGGTCTGCTGGCTCAGACTCCATGTTTTTCACTGCTCTGCTGTGTAGTCTCCCTGTTAGTCCTGAAGGGCATGCTCATGTTGTCAGGTGTAGGTCAGTGAACATTTTGCAAAGGGAGTGCAATGTGAGCTGCACCTTTGAAGGTAGGAGAAGAAACCAGATGAACAAGGTGAGCCAAGAAGAAGAACTAAGCTAGGAGGCATGGAAGAGCTGGAGGATGGGGTACATTGGGAGTTGGGACTGATGAGGTAAGGTTGGCTGGATGGAGACAGGCTTTTATTTTATGCTTAGAAGTTTGGATTTTTCTCATACCAACAGATATCTTCTGAAGTCCTTGAAGCAAAGCAGGGTTTTAGAAAGACCACCTTGATAGCATTTTGGATAGAATGTGTCAACATCCTGGAGAGACCAGTCAGGAAATTGTTGCATGATTCAGATGAGAGATAATTAGGGATAAGAATGGAATAACTGAGATAGCATCAAGAGGGTTTGTGATTGGTCTTTGCTTATTTCTGCTTGGCTTTTTCTTTCATTTTTCTTTTATTATTCATATGTGCATACAAGGCTTGGTTCATTTCTCCCCCCTGCCCCCACCCCCTCCCTTACCACCCACTCCACCCCCTCCCGCTCCCCCCCTCAATACCCAGCAGAAACTATTTTGCCCTTATCTCTAATTTTGTTGTAGAGAGAGTATAAGCAATAATAGGAAGGAACAAGGGGTTTTGCTGGTTGAGATAAGGATAGCTATACAGGGCATTGACTCACATTGATTTCCTGTGCGTGGGTGTTACCTTCTAGGTTAATTCTTTTCGATCTCACCTTTTCTCTAGTTCCTGTTCCCCTTTTCCTATTGGCCTCAGTTGCTTTAAGGTATCTGCTTTAGTTTCTCTGCGTTAAGGGCAACAAATGCTAGCTAGTTTTTTAGGTGTCTTACCTATCCTCACCCCTCCCTTGTGTGCTCTCGCTTTTATCATGTGCTCATAGTCCAATCCCCTTGTTGTGTTTGCCCTTGATCTAATGTCCACAAATGAGGGAGAACATACGATTTTTGGCTTTTTCTACATATCAGCATAGTGACTACCAGTAGCTCCAAATATGTATCCCAAGTGTTTGCAGTGGAAATAACTTCTCTTACCCATAGGCCTGCTTGAGTCATAGGCTCATCCTGGACTAATCCTTATATCCAGGGAAGTTGGTATCGTGGTGGCCAGGCCAGGATCAAATGCTCTACCTTGTGGCCAGAACAAAGGAGATCATATAGAATGTAGTGGGCAGCTTAAAATAATACCTATCATGGTTCCCTTTTGATGCTGTTGACCAATAGAGAAAGCAGTGGGGGAACAGTATTAAATGGCTTTCAATCCAGATTTGATTTGGATATGTGGGATTCACAGTATCAAATCCAGCAGACTCCAAGTGCCATAATATTTTATTGAAATCAACATGCTGGTGAGACAAGGCGCCTGACAGACAGCAGATGGCTCCCACACAAAAAGGCTAATCAATTCAGACAAACAACAGCCATCATAAAAGAGTGGAACATACTCAGCATGCACACACATCAGAAAGGCTCAGAGACAAAGACTTTTGCTTGGCCCCAGCTAGGAGAGAGGAGCAACCTCTACGTAACAGCATGGTGAGGAGTGAGAAGGTCAGAGCATTCAGACCCTCCCTAGCTCACCTCCCATTCCTCACCCTCATAGATCTCTGTGTCATGCACTGAACTCATCAGGCTTTCTCAGACTTCTTTAGGCTTTTCTACCTTAGCACCACTTTGGCCATTTCCTTTCCTCTGCCAGGAATATCCTATCCCTTTCCTGCTTTCTGTCCCTTAAGGACCCTGTCCTTAAGGTCAGGTTCAAGTCTCCAACTCCCTAAAGACTTGTATTTTTAATTCTCCATGGATATGTTTGTGACTAATCATCCCAACTAGGTTTCTTGAGGACAGGTGACATGACTTATTCACCTCTGCACAACCAAGAGCACTTGGCACAGAACCTTGAACTAAATTTTTAATTGAGTTTCATTAATCCACTTCCAATCTTGGGGTGTGGGAAGTAACATTTCTTAAGAAGTAAAATCAAATCAATAATACAGGATAAGAAAGTCAATAAGGTGGTACACAAAGACAACATGCATTAAATTCACAGAATGGCCCACACTTACAAAAAAGGTCAACTTTACTAGTTATTGAAAAGATGCAAATCAAAACAATGTAATTCCAAATCTTGCTCGCCAAATTAGGGAAGAATTAAATATGGGTTCTGTAGTGTTAGTAAGCATGGTGAAATGACTACTCACATAATGAAGGTGGACTAGCACACCTCTTGTTACCTATTTTATTTCCTGTTTTTTAAAATTATTATTGTTGTACTGGAGGGAACATTGTGACATTTACAAAAATTCTTACAATGTATCATATTTGAATTTGCCTTCTCCATAATTTTCCTTTATTCCCCTCCCCCATTCCTGGAATAGTTTCAACAGGTCTCATTTTTCAATTTACTTATATGTGTACATAATAGAATTCTTTTTTTAAACTTTTATACTAAGAATGTCCTCAGAGCTGAGCACATTGATTATATATATGGATGTGTATCTTCCTATAATAGTGAATGACTTGGCTGATTCTCACTTCTTTAGTGCATAGAAGGCAGTCCCTGAGAGATAATTGGAATTTATGTAGTTCCTCCCATTTGTCTGACTTACAGGTTAGAAATGCATTGACAATTGTTTTGATGCCTGCTGCAATATGGTAAGACATGTCTTTCATAGGTAGGGATGTTCTACTCTCCCTGATGGACCTCCACGAGGAATATACTGTATTCAAGCTACTCCTCTGAACACCTGTTTCCCATGTAATACACCAGTTCCTTTAATTTTTCTGCTTACTTCACAGGTCCTGAAGGTCTTAGGGGAACTGATACATTGTACTAGAGGCTAAATTAGCTGGTAGGGTACAGGTAAGAAGGAAAAAAACCCTCATTTTATTGCTGCTCAGGTCACTATCCATTCATCCATTTGTCTATCCATTTATCCATTCAAATATCCATCCATAATATGGATGGGTGACAGGAAGTAATTTGTCCCTGCTGAGAAGGTTCCTGAAGGGGGAGTTGATGTTTTACTCAACAAAATTTTGTTGGGAAAGGCCTAGTTTGTTTTATTATACAAAAACAATCTCTTAGGTACTGATTGCTCTTTTTATTCTACCTTCTAGGACCAGCTTCAATGGCACCTGTTCATCTTTCTGAAGTCCCCAGCTCTACCCTAGGTCGCAATGGTTTGTATTTCCATTCCATTCCACATCAACTCATCAGTGTTTTTCATACCTGTAGCACTTTGAATAGACTGGGAGTTCCTTTGACCAAGAGTCAGATTTCCCTTTGCCCTGCAGCCAAGACCTACCCAACTCCCATCTTTTCTCTTGCTCGTTCCCTGGCATTTTGAACAGCTGATACTTATTGTTGGGACTTTTGACTCCTTTAATGGAGGTAATGCTGTTGCTTATTTCTTAGCCACAATTGGTTGCTGTGATTATTGGGGATCAGGCACAGAAAATTCTCCTAGGTTTTAAAAGCTTGTAGCTATGGCCTAAAGCTCTTAATACTTTTTGGTTCCCTCGGAAGAGACTGGCTACTCCAGGGAAGGCATTTTGGCCTGGAAATGTGGTGCTTTGAAGATGCTATAGGAAGCAAAATCTCTTGCTTCCCGCTTGGGAATGGGACTTGTGTCTTTAAGACCTGTCTTGGGAAATCAGCCCAAGACGTAATTGCAATGAAATTACCCCATATCACACCCACACATTCATTATGAGATTCCTTATTGACACCTTGACAATTTGTTTCAGAAGATGTTATTGCATATTTCTCCCTCTGGAATAGATACAGATGCATATAGACGTACGAGCCCACAAATAATGTATATGCATATCAGTGTGTTTTTATTATATAATTATACGAGGCTATCAATCAGTTTTCATTTGGAACTCTTTGCATTTATAGTTCAGGAAGTTATTTAAAATCAAGAGGTGGAGAAGAGAGCCACTTAGAAGAACTAAGGAAGAAGGGTTGTATTGGGTAAGCCGGTGCTCATGGTTTTGCTATCTGAGAACTGTGCCCCCATGTCCCCAGGGCATACACATTTCCAATTCTTCATTATGCCAGGCCTTGCTACCAGTGGGAAATCGTCCTTGGAAATAATCAAAAAAGGGGTACCAGCAAACAAGTCCAAGGAGAAACTGCTTAGGTCATAGTGTGTTCTCTTTGGCCTCTGAAAGCCCTTCTGTTGGGTCTGGGGAAGGTTTATAGCCCTGATGATCTGCATAAAATAGCATGGAGACAACTGGTGCCACCCAGACCCAAATACCACCCAAGGTCCTAGAGGACCAAGCCTGATATTTTAGCAAGAAAGGCTTCCCAACCTTTCAAAGTCATGACACACGTGAAAATGAGAATAATTGTATGGTACAGTGCAGTACACTGCAGGGAACTTGGAGTATCTATAGGGGTTGGTTGAAAAGCCATTCTATTTCCTCTGTATAAAGTACAAAGTGAAAAAGTAGGCTATACAATACTGTATATTAGGTGTGTTATCCAGTTTTTCATTATTGTGTGACAAAATCAACAACAACCTGACATAACTTAAAGAGAGGACATATGTTTTGAGTTCATGGTTTCAGATATTTCAGTCCACAGTCCTTGGCTCCATTGCTTTTGGACTGATGGTGAGGCAGAGAATAATAGCACCATGAACATGTGGCAGAGGCACCTTCTCACTTCATGACAGACAGGAAGGACAGAGAGAGAGAGAGAGAGAGAGAGAGAGAGCAGCCTTGGACAAGATACAGCCCCCAAGTGAGGCAGGCTAAATTAGGGACTCATAGAAAAAAAAATACATCTTAGACTAACCATTCTTTGGCTCGGGAACTACACTTACCTGGCTGGGAACCACCCATACCCCTCCCCCAATCATTAATTATTGGGTGGGAGTCTCCTTGTTCTCCCTTTCCCATAGGTTATTGTAGGTTTTAAAAGCACCACAAGCTCTCTCGACTTCTGACTTCCACCTGGGCCTCACCATGCTTCCCTTTGTATTTCCCTTCCCTAACTTTTAATAAATTCCCTTTACACCCACATGTCCTACCATGGATTCTTCCCCATGGAACAAGAATTTGTAAGTCTTCTGATCACAGACTGCACCAGTGCCATTAACACAAGGACCCCCCCCCCAGATATCTACTTTCTCCAGCTAGGCCCCACCTCCTAAGGTTTCCAGAACTTCCCCAAATAGTGCCACCAGCTGGGAACCAAGCCTTCAATACATGAGCCTTTTGGGGAGACACTTCATATCCAAACTGTAACATTAGGAAAGTCATATACTGAATGAGTTATTATCAAATATTTTCCTAGTTTTAATAAGATACACGCGCTTGCTTCCTTCCATCAGTGTAACTGTTCGTATCAGAATCTACGTTCAAAACACCTGTGTACAATGCCTGATCAAGGCTTTCTAACTGATGATCTCTACAAATCCTTAGTAGTCACCCTTGATACAAAACTTTGCACAAGTGAGTGATAAAATATTTAAAGCCATTTTTTATAACTATTAAAGATTCATAGCTGTTGAAATTATATTTAAAGAATTTAACAGCTCTTCCTTTTCTTTCATTGATAAATGTGTAGTGTTGAAAGTTTTTGTGATGATGCAGATGGGTCTCAAGTGCAACTGAGAGCTGGCAGAGTGGTTCAAAGTGGTAGAGCGCTTACCTAGCAAGCGCCTGGTCCTGACTCCAAATCCTAGTACCACCAAAACTAACTAACTAACTAAGCAAATAAGTGCAATTGAACTTATCTGTGTCAAGGATTCAGAAGAATTATGGCATTCTCATTTGTGGGACACGGTGTCTATGTTGTTGGAGCATCCTCTCTGCAATGGACTTGGATGACACTTCAAGGGTACAGCCACTGCAAAGATGAAAGTTTACGGCATATATGAAGACCAGTCCTGAGTCATTGCCACTGTGCCTGCCGTTGCATCCCATTTGGCCTCTCTGCACTTTTTTTCTTCTGACTGCTACACTTGGGGTTGCACATGGTGTTCCTTGGTACATGAGCTGCTCCAGCCGCTCTTCAGACTCTCTGTCTCCCATGATGGTTATGGTGACCAGTGGTGCTCATGGTTGGCTGTGGATTAGGGTCTGTTGAGTGTCTCCTTCTCATTGCATCTCTGCAGAGCAGCATGGGTCAGTACCACTTGTTATGTTCACTGCTGTGGGACCAGAGCATAAGTCACAGGCCCCACCCACTTTGGGTGGCCTTCTGAGGAGCCACAGACAAGGTGGCTTGTGGCCATAGGAAACCATCCCCAGGTATTTTGTCTACAAAGCTGAGTTGATAGATCCTATGTAACTGTAACTTATTCATTATATGCTGGTGGGAAGCACTAGACAGATAAGTTTCTTCTCCTCTCTGCATTTCATTTTCTCATCAGCAATTTCACTAGTTGCTTCCACGTGACAAATATATTCATGAAACAGAATCAGACAAGGTTGAATATAATGAGACAAACAAACGAGGAATTTAGATGGCAAGTACTGAAGGCCCTTGTCTGGTGGATGTTAGGCAGGGAAGAGTGTATTTTAAGTTGTGTTAAAGGAGGGAAGGTAAGAACATCTCCCAAAGGGCACAAGCCACAGCATCCAGCAAGCATGGTGCTGAAGTTGGCTACATCATTTCAGAGTAACAAGAAACAAACTCCTGGGAACTCACAGAAAGAGGTTGGGGATGAGGTTGGAAGAGAGCTGTGCATCACCACAGTTCATGTTCATTGACACCAGGTGCCAGGTAGTGTGATAATATATTTGCCCATAGTAACTAACACAATCCTCACAAGTCCCTACTATATTCCCACTTTGTAGATGTGAATAATAAGAGTTAGAGGTGTTATTTAAAATGCCCAATGTCAAGGGCTATTACATGGCAAAGTCAGGACTCCAGGCTATGAGTAAGTCCCCCAAGGAAAGGAGCAATTGCACATATACTCGCTTTTGGGAGGCCTTGGTTTGTTCTGTGTGATGTCTTCTTTGTAGGTATTTAAGAGAAAGAGATATCCTTGACTGTTAACACTGTTATTTAGAGATGTAAGGTATAAAGAGACTTTGTGAACATGACACAGTGGCCAGGACCTGCTAGCTCTTCTCTTACAAGGCTTTTCTCTGGCTCTTCTTTTCTGGCTCCTGTTACTGCCATTGTTTGTAAAGGCTCAAGGACATGGTAAGCTAGCTCCAGACTGAGAGTACCTGGCACCCAGTGGGTGTTCAGCTTGTATTTGTTAAGTGACTGGATGAATAGGTTGGATGGATGGATGGATGGAAGAATGGCTGGTTCTTCTTCCTTCATCCTTCTGCACAGCCCTCTGCTCTCATGAACAACCCTCAGACACCCTGCACACCCCACCCCAGGCCTCTGCTCACACTTTGCTCCTTCCTGGAGTGTCTTTCCTTCATTGATCTTCATTGTTAAATTCTAGCTGCCTGCAAAGCCCAATGTAAGCTCTTCTCTGCAAGTGCTAGCTGACTCATGTGGCCCACAGAGGCTTGCCTTCCTTAGACTCCAAGGGTCTGGGTCTCAGGCAACCCTAAACTCACAGTAATCTGTGCAGCATTTTAAAACCTAAATGTGCTCTTATCCCGGTTGGAGAGTGAGCATCTAGGTGCAGGTTATGTCTCTAGAACAGCTTATCTCTTGTTCATTCCTGCTGGTGCCTTGAATGTCGAAGGTGCTCAATTCATATTATGTAAGTGATCAGCAGAGTGTGGTTTGCACCCAGGAAACATGATTCATAATGATGCTGTTTAATAAATTCCATGGAAAATAGTGATGTCCGATATCGACTACAAAGTTGTTTGTTCTGAAAACTCAGAACAAAATGCTTGACTCACGATTGACAAAATGTATTCATGGGCCTCTTTCCCCCTCTTTAGTTGGGTCAACTACATCCTCAATTCAATATAGTATTTCAGGCTCACTAGTATTAAAAAACAAAATAACCCTTTGTCAGCCAGTCCAGCATTTTCACTTTGTCAAAGGGGTATTTCTACTAAAAGGGAGAGCTATAATAAAAACACGGTTTATATTCTCACGAAGTGAGCCCTCCCCACCCTCAGGTCCATGAAGAAGAATTTGTCAACCACATAGTTGCACAATCACAGGGTCAGGAAGGAGACAAGAAATAGCCAAATTATGACTCTTGAGACAGAACCTAAGCATAGAGTTCAGAGGCCTAGTTTTGGGTGCCTGTCTTGGTTTTTTCTTAATTTAAGTTTGTGATTGACTTATGATAGGCACTGGCACTTTTAAGAGATTCGAATAAAACACAGTGAGAGTTCAGAACAAATGCAAATGGCCTCCAAGAAAAGGGAGGGGAAAAAAACGACGATAATCTTTTTTAATGGCTGTAAAATGTGGGAAGGGTAGATCATGAGCTCTCTGCATGGGGCCCTTGTCTGATCTCAATCCAGTATTGTAATTTAGACATGACTTTTTATTTAATTTCTGACTGAGAAAGGGAAATTAGAAAACAGCATTATCTCAGCTGCTTCGTTATAATGAACAATATTTCACAGTGCCAGCCCTGGAGTTACCTTCAGAACTTCTTTTATGAGGCGGATGTTGACTGCAGTTGTAGGAGAGCGTGAGTTTTCCTACACACTGCTTGCTTGAGGAGCAAATACCTAAGCATAGTTTTTAATTAGAAGCTGGTTTAGGGCTCAGGCAGCCCACCAGTTGGCAGGTATGGGAAGGAACAAAAGATCATCAAATGAGGAGGTGCTGAAAGACACTAAAACCTGGTGAGGCTGTTCTTAACTTCCTTACATGTAAGTAGTTTTCCCTTCCAAACTCCCAACCCTACTTGTTTATTTAATTTTTAAGTCGGGGGGGTGGATTTATCCAATCTGTAATTAACCCTTGCATCTGGCCAGAGCAGTGTTGCCTTCTGCCCCGCCCCTCTCCACTCCCGGCCACTAAATACATAATGGTCTGATAAATATTTAAGCAGTGTTGACGGACATAATGCAAGCAATCCATTAGAGCTGCCTGCCCAGGCTGGCACCTGCGAAGACGGTGGTGCTAAAGTGGATGGAGTAAGTGCTAGAATCCCAGGTCCAATGGCAGGCTTCCTGACCACAGAGGGCGCTGAGTCCCAAGCCTGGAGTCCTGCTATGTGCAGGGAGAGTTGCATTTGAAGCCCCTGGAGCCCTCTCTGAGCATTGCCCTGACCCCACGGGTCATGGTCTGGAATGGGAGATGTCATGGCAGTGCAGTTCACTCCATGGAGTGTGCTGGCTTTTCTGTGCTGCTGTTGCTGGGGTCCTGAAGGACAACCCGGTGCTAACCTTGATGGTTAGAGTGGTCCAAGTTCCAGTTTTCCCAGGTCAGTCCTAGGTTCTGCCAGTTGTCTAGCATAAAGACTAATAGTGCCCTCTGTCACTTTTAAGTGTTTCAGTTTAGAAAATAAATTATATGGTAATCCTACCTATGAATTTCTAATGACATGCTTTGAAGGATGGAGAGATGAGGGGGCAAGAAATTATAATAGCAACTTTCCTATATGCACCATATTACGTAGGGATTTGAAAATCCTACTACAGAAGTCCGTCATCCAGACATAAGCATGTATACATACACACGTATAGTATATGGGTCAGCTTTCCATCACAATAGCAAATACCTGGGATAATCACTTTAAAAAAGAAAAGGTTTGTTTTAGCTCACAGTTTTAGAGGTTTCAGTCCATGAGTGGTTGGTCTTGTTGCTTTGGGCCTGTGGCAGCATGTTACGGCAGGAGTAAGAGGCAGAGCAAGACCACTTCCCTCATGAATGGGAAGAAGAGGAAAGGGCTGGGGTCCCATTATGCCCTTGGAGGGCATCCCCCTAATAACTTAAATACCTCCCTTTAGGCTTCACCACTCCCCAATAGCACCAGGCAAAGGACCAAGCCTCCACCACACAGACCTTTGGGGGGCACTTAAGAACCAACTCATAGGACATGGAGAAGTCTTTTGGCTTCTCCAAACTCACCTTGCACTCATCTGCACATTCCTCTTAACCGTCT